>NW_027411644.1:112356189-112548274 GCF_047663935.1 Musca autumnalis
TCACTACGAACCCTTAATGCTAAATTGCACCCAATTTAAACTGAAAATTTAAAAAAAGTAAGAAAGTTGGTCAGCTGTGCTGACGGAGGGTATATCTCCTCTATACCCTATAGCCTCTGAAAAAGAAGCAAACTCAATAATTATGCCATATACAAAATATATTGATCACGAGCTTGTTTCAAAATATGAGGAATCTGTACCGTTGAGGTATACTAAATCATTGACCTACATATAGTCTAAAAATTTTTAATAAGCAATGTTCTGATTTACAGAGAACTCGAAATATTAAATTAAGTTGAACTAAGTATATTGAGAATTATCTTGTATACTAGCTAATTTAGAATGTCTCTGTAGCGTTTTTTGGTGCTTTTGGGCCATTATCTCAAGAAGTATGGGCGTAATCCAGAAAAAAAATTTACCATTGTAAAAGGGACCCTGAAAACAACCTTCTGAAAGAAATCAAATATATCCCTAACGAATCCTCAAACTACACTTTTCCCAAATTTTTAATGGGAGGTACCCGAAGGACGGGATTGATATTGTCCATTTTCCAACTTGATACATGACTGGATGAAATAATACGGCACATTTTGGATCAAATCGATTGCTTCTTTCGAGAGTTATCGTTCACACCATTTTAGAGAATATATTCCGAAAAAAGCGAAATATACAGCTAATGACATTGGAAGCAAATCCTCTTGTTGTTCGAGCATAGAAATTTCTTAACAGATCACGGTGCGCCTTAACTAACTTTAAATGAAACGTACTTAAACCTGGGAAGTTTTTTGCGGATTTTGAAACTACAATGTTTATAGATAAGAAAAATAAAAAAGAAAAAAATCGCCATGGGTTCAAAATTCACAATTTTAGGTTTATCTTAGGTTTTCAGGATTTTGTTTGGAAGCGGCAAATCCTATCGAAATGGGACTATAGAAAATTTTATAGAGGATTTTCACTGCTACAACATTTTCTTTAGTGTCATTTCGATAGGACTTTCTGCATCCAAACAAAATCCTGAAACCCTAAGATAAACCTAAAACTGTGAACTTTGACCGCGATTTTTTCTTGTTTTTAGATTTTTCTCATTTATGAACATTGCAGTTTTAGAATACGCAAAAACTTCCCAGGTGTAAGCGGTTTTCTTTCAAAGTTAGTTAAAGGGCACCGTACTTGACATTGTTTTATATGGAGGCGATACAATCAGTGCATTGTCCAAATTTGCATTTCTATATATCAAAATTTTCACTGCTACAGCATTTTCTTCAAGCATAATCGTGAAAACCTAAAAATGTGAACTTTGACCTCGATTTATTTGAAAATCCCACTGGCGAATTTTTTCGTTTTTTTTAATTTTTCTCGTCATGAGCATTGTAGTTTCAAAATCCGCAAAAACTTCCCAGGTGTAAGTACCTTTAATTTAAAATTAGTTAAAGCGCACCGTGAGATGATTTTAGTTATTTTCAAGATATTATCTATATCTATATTTGCTTTATTTTTGAATTTAGGGTTAAGGTATTTGGAAGTTATTACCTACATTTACGGCGGTGGTCAAAAAATTTATCCATCGAATTTTAGACAATAGCCCCCTCAAAATTTCGAAGATAGGTCCACGTTTTGGTATGGCATTTTTATACCCTCAGCTTTTAGGCTAACGAGGTTATATGAGGAAAAGTCAAAATTTTTTAATATTCTATTTGAAAATAAAAATAGGTAAAAAAACTTTTTAAGTTAAACACACATTGCAATGTTTAAGATAAATGTACTAAAAACCAAAAAATAGTAAAATAGATACAGTCGTGGGAATTATAAACATATGCATTGACTAGACTAAAATAAAACCGTGGGGCACGTCAATTGTCTACAATCGTTGATTAAAATGTTTGTTTTGTAATGTTACACTATAATTAGGCAGTTGTTCAACCGACAACGATGGACGTGTGATAAGTAGGGCTAGAATGTGGAAACAAGCTAGCAAGCTTGATTATAAGTAGACAGCGGAATTTTATGCAACCCCTATTTTTGGTCCGATTCATGTCAAATTTTGAGACTGGGCATATTTTTGGCTTCTGATTACATTGCAATCGAAACATATGACATATGCAAAATTATGCAAAATGCATAAATTTTTGCATATGCAAAATTTATGCACTTTACATAGTTTCTTATGCAACAAATATTTCAATAATAGGTACAAAAATGCTTGTGTGTACAATTTTTCTTTTTAAAATTCTCTTCAGACAAGTCAATAAAATAGAGAAATGTATAACCACAGTCACAACCTTCAAAATACCGAAAATCGGGAGCTATCGCTCTATGGGGGCTATATGAAGGCCTGAACCTAAACCGACAAATTTTAGGTGGAAAGTTTTTTACCCCCAAGGAAGACTTAATACCAAATTTCAGTCATTTCGGTGGGATATTGAGGCCACAACCTTCAAAATACCGAAAAATCGGGAGGTACCATTCTATGGGGGCTATATTAAGACGTGGACCTATATCGAGAAATTTCAGGTGGAACGTTTTATACCCCCAAGGAAGACTTAATACCAAATTTCAGCCATTTCGGAGGGATATTGAGGCCACAACCTTCAAAATACCAAAAATCGGGAGGTCCCATTCTATGGGGGCTATATGAAGACGTGGACCTATGCCGACAAATTTCAGGTGGAGTGTTATATACCCCCAACGAAGACTAAATACCAATTTTCGGTCATTTCGGTGGGATATTGAGGCTACAACTCAAAATACCGAATATCGGTAGGTACTGTTCTATGGGGGCTATATCAAGACGTGGATCTATGCGGACAGATTTCAGCTGTAAAGTTGCATACCCCTAACGAAGACTTAATACCAAATTTCAGCCATTTTGGTGGGATATTTAGACCACAAATCCTTGAATATATTTTTGCATATGGTTTTGCATATGCTTATTTTATGCAGATATGTACAAATATGTCAAAATATGCACGATATGCAGAATATGCAAAATATGCAAAAATTTCTGGGCCTAATTCGTTTTAGTTTGTAATAAAACGAGTTTCTGTCTAATCAGATTTTCTCTAGGACCATCCTAACCATATATGCATTTGCATAGGATTCCGCTCTCTAATTATAAGCGAGTTTTAGGGTTTCATAGTGGTGAGCGAGTAGTACTTTGTCGATTAAAGACAAACTACGTGCAGTGAAACGCTTCCTCGCCAGGCAGCAGTGTGAATGTCCAACGATAAACTAGTTGAAACATCTCTTTTATTTACATGGAGTGCATAACTATTGGAATTTCCATGAGCAAGAAATAGTAAGTAATTTCCTCACCGTCTGCGGGCCAACTGCCTAACGACGAATTAAACGATTCTTCTATCGCACATTAAGTCGATAATTTGTAGACAATTGACGTGCCCCATGGTTTTATTTTAGTCTAGTCTATGCATATGTTATAATTCCCACGACTGTATCTATTTTATTATTTTTTGGTTTTTAGTACATTTATCTTAAACATTGCAATGTATGTTTAACATAAAACCGTTTAACTTAAAAAGTTTTTTTACCTATATTTATTTTCTAGTTTTTAGTTTTTATTTCGCATTCTGTTTAATTCGTTTAGTGCTTCATTATTGCAAGGTTTCTTGCCCGTTAGTTTATTGCAGTCCAACTCCTCTATACGTAGTCCCTGCAAAGATCTTACTCTACTAAGAGCCACGTAGGCTTGACCTTCTTCAAACAGTTTCGCACCTAAGTATACGACTGCGTGATCCACAGTGCTGCCCTGCATTTTATGTATAGTAGAAGCCCATGATAGTATTAAAGGCAACATTCTTCTTTCAGCCGTCCCGTAATTGTACTTAGCTGGAAACTGTATGGCTTTCGGGTGTATAAGATGTACTGTATAGTGCACTGTATTCTTCTTGTCAAGCCCTTTTATTTGATACCCATATTGGTGGGATTGATTGATTGTATTCTACTTGTTGAGACCTTTCATTTGATACCCATTTTGAGGGGATTGATAAAACCTAAGTTATACGCCATTTTGTAGAGGCCGCCATCTTAGATTTTTACTTTATATAGTACATTCCATTTAAATTTGATTCAAGAGCACCGTGAAAGATATTAGTCGCCCATTTGCCGTTATAAAATAAAAAATAGTACCTCAGAACGTCTGCAACATTTTTTTCAACTTTGTATCACATTATAATTTTCCAAAACTTTTTTGAAGCTGTGAATATTCTCTACAGGATTGACGCTTATGATTTGTTCTCAGGCTGTTCCATTTTTGAGATAAAGAAGCTCAGTTTACATTTTTAGGTTTTGTTTGTTAGGGTTTCGCGATTTTGCTTGAATACGGCAAGTCTTATCGGCATGGGACCTGAGAAAATCTTATAGCTGTGAAAATTCTCTATAACTGGCTTATGTAATTTTTCCTAGGTTGTACCATTTTTTTAGATATACAAATTTAAGTTGGGAAATTGCAGTCATGACATTGTTTTATAAGGAGACGATACAGAATTGAATTGAATTTGTATTGTCCCAATTTCCACTTCTATATCTCAAAAGTTGTAAAACCTACGAAAATATCATTAAGGTCAATCTTGTAAAGAATTTTGACAGCTACAACATTTTCTTTATTCCCATTTTGATGGGACTTGCAGTTTCCAAGCAAAATTGCAAAAACCTAAACACTAAAAATGCCAACTTGAATCGCGATTTATTTAAAAAGCGCTCCGGCGATTTTTTTGTTTTTTATTTTTCTCATCTATGAACATTGTAGTTTCAGAATCCGCGAAAATTTCCCAGGTGTAAGCACCTTCCATTTAAATTTGATTCAAGAGCACCGTGAAAGATATTAGTCGCCCATTTGCCGTTATAAAATAAACAAGTGAGCCAAGTCTATAGTCGGATCGGGGCCGACTATGTGATACCCTACACCACTACCTTTGTTCATAAGCTTTTGACTAATAAAATTCAAAATATTAAAATTGGGATAGCTTAGCGCCTTTGCTCTGAATGTCTTCGTTAGCACAGGTCAATTTTTTTGAAACGCATTTAAGTACATCGTCAGTACAACTTAAATAAAAAATGGAAAAGTGGGATGTATGCCAACCATCAATATGTTTCTTTCTCTGTTAGACCCCCATCAACCCCCAAAATTTCGTGAGGATCCGATCAAAATTTCGTAGTGTGATTGCACAAAAATGGATAAAGGGATGCATTACCGACTATTGCGATATCTCTGTTGTTTGACCACCTATGACAACCTACTTCACATCGTTGTAAAGGTGATATTTTCTACTTTCCTTGTCAGGTTTTGCTTTCGATATACCGAAGGGAGATATTAACTTTGAAACAAAACGTTGGTCTTTTTTCCAAATATTTTTTTCACATTCCGACCCCTGAATAATATCCGACCATTATCAAAATTCGAAAGGTTTTTTCCTCTGTGGAACCCCCAATAACACCCATAAATTTCGTGACGACCCAATTAAAATTGCGACCTGTAGCGTGATTACAAAAAAATTAAAAAGTTGGATGTATTGCCGACTATTGTGATATCTCCGTTATGTGGCCATCTACGCCAACCTACTTTGCATCACTGTAAAGATGGGATTTTCTACTTTCATAGTCAGACTTTGTTTTTGGAAGATCCCCAACCGAAGCTGTGATATTCGTCATTATTATTAAAATCGCAAAAATAAAAAGTTGTGTTCTATTAGCGGCTATTGCGATATATTCGTTGTTTGGTCACCTACGAGAACCTACTTTACATAATTAGAAAGGCGATATTTTCTACTTTCATAGCCAGGTTCTGCTTTTGGTATACCCCATATTGAAGCTGAGATATTCGCTTAGGAAAAAAACGTTGTCTTTTTCTCCAAATAAGTTTTTTGCCCATTACGACCCCTAAATATTATCCGACCATCACCAAAATCAACAGGATTCTTCATCTGTGTGACCCCCATTAACCCTCAAAATTTCGTGACGATCCGATCAAAATTGCGACCTGTAGCGTGATTTCCAAAAAAGTGGAAAAATGGGATGTATTACCGACTATTGCGATATCTCCGTTATTTGGTCACCTACGCCGACCTAGTTTACATCATTGTAAATATGTGATCTTCTACTTTCATAGCCACGCTTTGCTTTTGGAAAGTCCCCAACCAAAGCTGTGATATTCGTCATTATAATTAAAATCGCAAAAATGAAAATTTTGGTTTTATTTGCGACTATTGTGATATCTTCGTTGTTTGATCACCTACGAGAACCTACTTTACATCATTAGAAAGGTGATATTTTCTACTTCTATTGTCAGGTTTTGCTTTTGATATACCCCGCATAGAAGCTGAGATATTTGTTTTAGAAAAAAACGTTGTCTTTTTATCCACATAAGTTTTTTGCCCATTCCGACCCCTAAATATTATCCGAACATCACCAAAATCAATAGGCTTCTTCCCCTCCGGGACCCCCATCAACATCCAAAATTTCGTGACGATCCGATCAAAATTGCGACCTGTAGCGTGATTACAAGGTTTAGATGGACAGACGGACAGACGGACAGACGGACGGACGGACGGACTGACGGACGGACACACATAGCCAGATCGACTCAGCTCGTCGAGACATTCATTTTGGTATATATAAGTATGGGTCTACGACCATTATTTCGATGCGTTACAAACTTTTTGGCCAAAACCAACTTATAATACCCTCCCCACATAGTGGTGTAGGGTATAAAAATAGTACCTCAGAACGTCTGCAACATTTTTTTCAACTTTGTATCACATTATAATTTTCCAAAACTTTTTTGAAGGATCCAAAACTTTTTTGAAGGCCCTGCCCATAGCTGGCTACGCCCATGTTCGAAGTTAATCCATATCGGTCCACTCCTTCAGGTACCTCCCCCACAAAAGTTCAAAAATGTTCGGAAAAATTGAGCGCACGGTAACGCTTGAAGGGAAGTGACCGATTTGGTCCATACTTTACACATCCTAATATACCTACCGGATATAAATTAGGTTTGAATATTGACTATATTTGTCCACTCCTTAAAACACAAAATTTTGGATAAATTCAACCACTCTCGAACCACTTTAGTTTTTGTTGAAACAAGTCCATACTTCTTGAGAAAACAGCCCGAAAGTTAAAAAAACCCCTATGACAGCATATGTAGTGGCTGGAAAGCTCAAACCGAATACTGCGTTCGTCCGATATTGTAATATTTCTTCGAATATTATATGAAATTCGAAGATGGTGCTTATAGGACCACTCCTTCCGGTACCTCCCCCACAAAAGTTCGAAAATATTCGCTAAAATGGAACTCATAGACTTTGCAACCGATTTGGTCCAAACTTTGTGTGTCTAAATATTGTCGGAACTAAGTTTATGTTCAAATTTGGGCCCTATCTGTCCAATCCTTGTGGTACCACCCACACAAATATTCAACATTTTTGTGTTGTTAAGGGTCTGTTCGAGGATCCTTTGGACATTTTACCGACGGTTTTCCTAGTGGCCCTGTTTACAGCGATATTATGTTTTTCGTAGGGTAGTGTGATAAAAAAGTTCTATCTATCGATATCCCCGCAAATACATTAGTTTGTTTTTGGGAAAAAAGTATTTCAATCCACAAATGCTGAGGGTATATCTCTGTCGGCAAAGCCGACTGATACTTTTTTACTTGTTTTAATTAAAATATGTAAAATTTACCACTATCGATTATTTTCTTCTGACTTTTATTTTCATTTAAACATTTACTTTTGCAAGTAAACAATTACTCCGGTACATTATTATTTGATCATTGCTTGTACGGGTACTTGCAATTTATTTAAACTCATGACAATATTATGACAAAGATCGGATCTTTCACCACTTCATATGTACTCATAAATAGATTGGATCTTTCACGACTTCAATTGCGCTCATGAACATTCAATGAAAAGGAACGGATCTTTCACGACTCCAGCCGAACTCATGATAATTCGATGAAAAAAATCGGATTTTTCATGACTCCATTCGAACTCATGATAATTCTATGCAAAATATCGGATCTTTTACGACTTCATTTGAACTCATGCCAAAAAACCAGTGAAATCATGATTTCACATGGAACCACTTCCATTTAATTTTGCTGGGTAGGCAAAAGGTCATCCATTCGTGCAACAGGAAATAATTTTTTGAGAAAAAAATTGTTCTTCAATTCATTGTTCTTCATATTTAAAAAAAATCAAAGTGGTTTGTGCGGAACCTTTTTTATAATAAAATGGAATGAATGTTAGTTTAGGCATTATTAGACAAAAGTTCATTCATTCTCACTACAGGAAATCATTTTTGAAAATATGGTCTCCCACGAATAGTCGGATGTCTTAGAAACTGAATGACAAATATCATTATACTCTTCATCTTATGGTGGAGAAATAACAGAAAATAATTAAATCCTCTCAAGCATATCTTAGCGAACTGATACCACAGCAATACAATCATTCCTATCTGTAATAGAGACCAAGAACGCCAGTTGACTTTTATGTTGCAGTTACCCTCAAAATTATTTTAAAGAACAGTTTTGGAATATCGATGTCTTACATTCTTAACTTTGTATTTTAAACGTTAATGTTTTCAGTAGAGATAGAACGATCATTTTTGATACATCTGGTTTTGTGTAAAAGTTTAAATTATTGGAAAATTAGATGTACTTAATTGTATAATTGCATTTAAACCTTTACCCAACCACCTATGTACGAAAAAAATTAATCATTTTTATCTCTCCTGAAAAATGTTATCTTTTAAGAAACAAAGTTGAGAAAGTAAAGCACCGATATTTCATTTTGAACAAAACACTTAATGATTCTTCATGTCAACATTTCTATTTAGTAAACTTATAAATATTCTAATGGATCTTTCGTGCTGCTAATTACCTTCTTATTGTTGTTCAAAAGAAATCTGTTAACAGTTTTCTTTCGGACATATTTTATTGACAGCATCTTTCAGTCCATAACAACATCTCTGATGCATTGTTACGCTTGATGGCAATATTAATGTGGAGAATCAATTAAAATATTTTCATACATTTTTATAACAAAACAGGCCACATAATAATTCAGGGTTTTGGTGTGTAACACAACACCACCGGATTGCTGTTACCCATCCCATAACCATGCACCTTACATCAATCCAAAACAATACCTTTACAAGTTGACGGTAAATATTTTCTACAATTTGCGTTGGTAATATGTTCGGCACGCTTTAACGCTAAGGTGTTTGAAAAAGGCGGCACCTTTCAACACCAGGGCTGTTTTTATTCCACTCATTCCCCCTTCCACCATCAACATCACAATCGTCTGATGATGGCAACAATGTGGCCACTGGACATACCCCTGGTTAATCCAACTATCGAAGAATAAAAATATAATTAACTTATCAATTTTATATTATTGCTGATGGACAGAGAATACAACAGAGGGGAATCCGAGAGAGAGAGAGATGATAGGCTAAAAGTGTAGCCGCCAGAAAAGTAATCAAAAATATTAAGACATTCGACCCAAGTAAACAGGTAACAAGCCATGGTCGCTTGGTATGGTTAAACGGCCATAAAAGACACTGCCGCTTGATATAATTGTCATCACTTTGTTACGCTTTAACTAGATTGAAATTTAACTAGATTAACATTTTCATAAATATTCCAAAACAAAATCACAATTTATGGACATTAGTTGATACGAGCTTCTATACATTCGGCGATTTACATATAAACTGCACTCATTTGTTCCTCTTTGTTAGAAAACTTGAAAGTAATCTGCCGCTGCCTCTCCAGCGGTAGCTTTTCTTGGCATAATAAAAATTTAATTAAACCAAATCGAGTGGAGCAAATGAAAAATGAAGGAAAATATGGATTTCAAACAAGTTGTCAATAATGGAAAGGCGTCTCCGTGCTATTGAAGTGATAATAACGTCGTAAAAAAATTCGAAACGCCAAACTTTCAGTAAGTCTTTTAAAGAATTTGACTGTTGATGTCTTTATTTTGCTGAACACCATAAAGGTTTAAGACACATACGTGAAGCGTGTTCATAAACAGTTTTCCGGACTTGTTTTGTAACCATAGAAACAAAAGACTTAAGTGACGAACATGCTATTAGCACACATGAACCTAATTCTCTACAGCACTATGCGGTACAGTATGTAATGTAATATGTATATTGCATTTTTATAGGTTATGTATTTTTATACCTTTGCAGTCCATATTATTAACTTTGTCATTACGTTGGCAACACATCGAAATATTCATTGGATAACCTATAACGTATACATTAGGATTATGAATTTTTGACGTTTTCTCTCAAAACTGATTTCCTGTAGCGAGAATGAATGAACTTTTGTCATTCCCTTAGCAACACATAGCCATATTCGCTGGAGACCATATAAAGTATACATTAGGGTTATGACTTCTTGACGTTTTTTTCTCAAAAATAATTTCCTGTAGCGAGAATGAATGAATTTTGCCTATAACGTTCATTCCATTTAATTATTAAAACAGGTCACGGTCAAATCATTCTGAAAACAAAAAATTTTTAAAAAATTTTATGAAATAAAAAAATCTCAAAAAAATTTCTGTTGCACTAATGAATGAGTTTTTGCCTATTAATAACTAAAATAATTTTTTTTATTTAAATATTTTTAAACTTTTATGCCATATTTTTTGGTTATGTCGTGTAGAGTTATATATGTATGTGCTTAAAGTGACTTCAAAATTTTTTCAAATAGCTCATATATAAAAACTTTAAAAGCTTTTTGTGCGTGAGCTTTTTTAACGAATCACCTTATAATAAAGTTTTTATCTAATCTTAGGTAACAGCTCATCAAAATATGATACAGGCATACGAGGTTGTAAGAAAGTCATAACCCTAGTATACATCCTCTTGATCTATGTCGATAGTAATGTCTGTCTGTCCGACCGTTATTTAAAGTAGAGTGTCATAATTTGGTACACATTTTTTTTACTCCTACGCGAGGACTAACTTTTGTAAATATATCCGAACAATAATAGACATGCCCCTAACCGGAACATTTGCAAACATACTGTACTATCCGATCATCATCTAAAATTATTGGCATCTTCCTTGACTAAACGATTGCCTCATGGAAATTTTAACATCCAGATTACGTGGACACATGAACACTCTTTTTGGCGTAGAAGCTTTTTACCACTTTAAACAAAATTATATCTAATTCGATAAGAAAATGTCGACAAAAACTTTAATATATCTGAAATCGGGTGGTACCATTATATGGGGGCTAATCCAAAACACGGACATATGTCCACAATTTTTAGAAGAGAAGTTTGTTGACAACTAGGATCCTTGCATGACTATTATAGCTAATTCGGTCAAAAAATGCAGCTAATATCTCAAAAAAATATAAAATCAGGCGGTACCGTTATATGGGCCCTATACCAAAATGTGTGCCCATATAATCCATCTTCGAGTGCATCTGTGCAATCTAGGTTCTATCTCAATTTGTCTGGATGTTAGAATTATTACCACAGGCTGTCTGACGGAAATGCATCGATCGACTCAGAAACTAATCAGTAATATATGGTAACATTGGGCGGCTTCGCCACTGGGGCGCCTACGCCAGTGCCGATTTCCTCGAAAACTACAAGTGCTAGAAAAAATCAGATAAAAGGAAAATTGTGGTGGCAAAGATGGCATTTGTGTTGTAGATATGATTGCGGATGCACTCGATTTTGTGTGTTTTCAGGGTATTGCGAAAAAAACCATGGTAGGTATATTTTGTAATATCTTATGTACCTTTTGTGATATAAAACAAGTAAGCAAATGCTGTAGTCGGACGGGGCCGACCATGTGATACCCTACACCACTACCTCTAGGAATTAGCTATGTGCAACTGCCTTGCACGCTGAATGTCCGTTTTCGATTCCCAGGTCTGGCCACATCAAATTTGGCAAAATACCCCTCAGTAATGTTGGCGATATTTTCTGGGAATTTCAGCCATGAAAAACTTTTCTACAAGTGGCAACTTAGGGCACGCCTTTCGGATTCGGCGGTCAAAACTAGGTCACATATGAATGACCTAATACACTGCTCAACAAAATTGAAAAAGTTGAATGTTTCAACCGGCTGGGATTTGAACCCACGTCCTTGAAAAACATATCAAAAAATGTTGTCATGGCGTGTTAGCGTTCAAAGCCAACTCATAACTTCAAAGTCAGCGCAAAAAGAGTTTGTCATGAAGAAAATACATTTCTGTGGCCAAGTATCCGCGTTAATGTACAAAAACACATTTGCATTTGAAAAACGATAAGTTCTAGGACAGAGAAGCCATTACATAGTCGATACGTCCGAAGATTTGCTTTACCACCAATGAAACCAGGTAACGTAATTTGGTGACTATGTGGGTTCGAGTCCTTGGCTTTCCTTTTTCACTTGCAAATAATTTCAGATCATCAAGCTTAACTCTAAACGAGAAAATTAACAAAATCATTAAAAAAAATGATCTTCGCCCTAAAAATTTCAAAATTTCAAAAAAACGAAATGTTTTTCGTTTCTAACTGAAATCGGCGAGTTATTTTTAAATCCGGTCTCGGTTTTTCTCCATCAGCTCTTGTTATTGAGATATAACTCAAAATCGTTTTGTACGAGTTTTACCCAGAATTTCGTTATTTTCGGATACAAACACATATTTTTTGTGGATTTTTTGACACTAATGTATCAAGGAGATGTTGTACGCCCGATACAAAAAGTTTTTGAAATAATTATGGCGAATATATATAAAAAAATATAGAAAACATACGACGGACATTGTAAAAATTGCATATTTTGAGTACTTTAAGCTGTAATTACGTCATCGGGGGAAGTCATAGGATCTTCATATGGCATACCGGATATGCTTAGGGTGTCTACTATTTAGTCCAGTATTCAAATATATAATATAAAGTTCATAGCGCCCTTGATTCGACCATAACCTAAAAATCGTCATGACGATTGACAATATTGCAATTTTTTGTTTTTCTTTATAAACTCGCGAATTTTATGTTTATATTTATTGTACCTATCGGACAAGAGAATATATGGTCATTTGCAACGAATTCGCGAAAGTTACAGACTGTTTTTAACGACTTTGCCTGTGAGAATCGTATTTGTTTTCTATAAATATTTATTCAAAAAAAGAAAATTTTAATTTTAAATAGAAAAAAATTCAAAGGGGCTTTAATAATCGTAGTCGGTGCGGAAACTTTTTTCACCGAATCGAACTAAAACACGCGTTTTCGTTATCAGAACAATATTCCACACATGGTACTGACGTGGTATTTTTTTGGTTATAGCCCTAGTGTACACTCAATACAACTTTCCATTAGTTTTCAATTAAATAGAAATCATAGTGCAAAAACAATAAGGCGGAATTTTCTTCAATTAAAAGAACGTTTCGTATGACACATTTTCACATTCTACGTCCTTGCATCTTCATCGTTTCCAAGTCCTCGAACATTAAGTTGTTTCTAGACTTTTAGCAGACTCCGTGTAATAATTGATACACATAACAAAAAATAAGAATTGCGATAAGATTACCAATAATATTTCATTACAATAATTTATACTCAACGGCAAACCTAAGAGGAATGTCATCAATGAAAAACAACAGCCGTTGTCGGTTTCTGCAGCAGCTGCTGTAGGAACAACAACCAGCGCGTATATGAAGTAATATTTAATATCAGTAAGATAATAAACATAAGATGATTATAATGATGGTGGTAATGGTGATGGTCAAGAAGATGATAGTTATGGTGCTACTGGCTGTACTGTGGTTAGGGTTGGTTAAAGTTGGTGATAAACTGACAGAGGCTAATGCCCCAGAGTTATTTTTAAAATGTACTGTCAATATGAATTATTTTCAGATCCCCTAAAATAGTTAGGGCAATGAAAAACAAATAAATTAGTTGCTCATGAAAATAACTCAAACAATTATCCCATCCATCTACTCCATTCCACTGTCCTTTTTGGCGAGAAAAAATAAAAATAAATAACTAGCAGTTTAAAAGCAATTGCTGCCGTATACACAGTATATTTGTGTTATCGCAAACAGCAATCAAAGAAACTCCAACAAAAACGCACTATTTTTCACCAGCAATTGGCTGTTGACATTTTCTGCGGTTGTTGTTGTCGTCCGTCGTCGGTCGCAACGCTTAATTCCTCTTCCTTGTACAGACATTATTTTATCATAAATTTGTTATCAACGAAATAAATCTTTTGTAAATGGGTAGAAAACAATCATCTGCTTTTTACTACTCCTCCTTGGAGCTTTTTGTGGTTGTTGTTGGTGTTGCTGTTCAAAGGTGAAGCCCCCTCTTGGCCAAGTTTTCATCTAAGTTATATAAATACAATAAAGTAACAACAAGAAACCTCAACAATTGAAGGGTCCACACAGACATATATCTTCGTCATCATCACCAGCAACAGCAGAAACAATCAACATTTACCCCAACACTTTTGCCATCGGCTTGTATTTTGTGGGACATGTTTGTTTTGTTGTTGTTGTGATTTTAGGTTTACTTGACTGGCATCATCCGACGTCCATCGCTTGTTGTAGATGGATCAATTGATTGAATTGATCAAATCCATCCATCGATCGAATCCATCGTTACCTGGTTATTGGTACTGATATGACGATGCGAATTAAAGATAGCTACATCGTTGTGACAGCGAGAAGACTGGGCTGTTGTGGTGCTTGCTGGGTGGGGAGGGTGCAAAGAGAAAAACTCATTAACGCAATAATTAAGACGACAACAACGTTTTTAAGATAAGACTGAGCAACTGGCAACAAACAACGCAAAGTAGCAACGCTAACCAACAACATCACATCATTGGCAGCAAACAACACGCATGATTTACGTTCGTTCATTCAAAATAAAAGACAATTTCCTTTTGTGACATATTTACAAGGCACGCACCTGATTCACTTGGAAACGAAAGACACATTTAAAATACTTTAGATTTTTTCGAAAGATGTCTTTGATAGTCCCCAGCCAGCAGTGGCATTTGCAAGGAACAATAATTGGAAAAGTGAAACTAGAATGATGATCATTAGAAGCTCTCTTATATAGCTTTCGATTTTGCCGGAAATATAAGGCGAAAAGAGGCCTTCATAGGGATACAGATTCCGGACCTATCATTGTGAGATTAGACCAAAAAGGAGGAAAAAAGACCCCTCTAACATACATATGTCCCAAATATATTTTGCAGCATACATATATTTGTATGCAAACAATCCCAAACTTAACATATGTTTGGGTCCTGTTTGGGTGCAAACAAATTTACTGTTTGGTACAAACAAATTTATGTTTGGGTGCAACCAAATATTTGTTTAGATATAATATAAATCAATGGTGAGCAAAACAGAATTTAAGAGAATATAAGAGAATTTAACATTTGTCGTTTTTCATGGTTTTTCTAAATTGTTTTTTAATTGTGAAATCACAATTTTAATCTAAAATCGTGGATGAAATTATTTATTAAATTTGTTGAATTAATAAAAGTAAGAGTATTTTACAGCAGCCACCAGTGGATGCCCGTGCTCACCTATGATATACATAAATACAAAACAAACACATGCACAGTGGGCGCTTACTGATAGCAAGGGAGCGTAAATTTCAATGTAAAACACATTGAAATGTATGCTCACTTGCTCTCATAAGCGCTTACTGACGTTCTCTATCATATGTATACACTAGAGTGGGCGATTTGAACACCATCACGGGAGTTTCTGATTCTCGGGATTGCAGTGCGCAAAAAAGTCTACTAGACCATAAGTCTAAAGTGCAAGTCGAGCCCCCGGATTTTTACTTGAAGTTTTTTATCCAGGTTTTTTTGCATATACATAACAGCCAAACCATTTAGATTTTTGATCAAAACAAAGACAATAATTATAGCCAAGACAAAAATTAAGAACTCACTAGTACATCTCAAAAGCATTGGCAGTTTTGTCCTTGAGAAAGTGGAAAATTTTCGGAAAATATCGATATCGATATCGGTGGAAAATTCCTTTTGGAGATGAAAGCCTTTGGTGAGTGTACTAAGACACAAAAGGCAATTTTCACCATAGGTCAAGTTTCTGAGATATCGCGTGATTACACTGCTCAACAAAATTGAAAAAGTTGAATGTTTCAGACGAAGTTGCAATTGTTTCTAGCCATTTACTTTTCAATGGCAGTCTTCATGGCGATTTTTAGGCTGTGGCCGAATCATGGGGGCTATGAACTTTATATTATACATTTGAATACTAGATTATATAGTAGACACCCTAAGCATATCCGGAGTACCATATGAAGATCCTATGACTTCCCCCGGAGACGTAATTACAGTACTCAAAACATGCAATTTTTACAAGGTCCGTCGTATATTTTCTATATTTTTTTTGATATATACTCACCATAACTATTTCAAAAACGATTTGTATCGAGCGTACAATATCTCCTTAATATATTAATGTCGAAAAACCCACAAAAAATATTTGTTTGTATCCGAAAATAACGAAAGTCTGGGTTAAACTCGTAAAAACCGATTTTGAGCTATATCTCAAAAACAAGAGCTGATGGAGAAAACCCGGGACCGGATTTGAAAATAACTCACGGATTTCATCTAGAAACAACTGCAACTTCGGCTGAAACAAAAGTCCTGTTGACCAGTGTTATTGGTTTAATTTTGGCCCCTTAATTTGTGAGAAAATAACTTTATATACCTATCTGGTTAGCGTTATTGTAGCTTAATTTTGAGAGTACATGTCTTCATGGCGAATCTTTTGTAGAATGTTTCATCCCTCTAACAATATTCCTTCCATGTCCTTTTCGTTTTTTCTTTCTTGAAGCGTAGTAAAAGTACCACAAGAAGAGATTTTACAGCATCCAAATATTCTACAAAAATGTTGTTCAGAATATTTTAGGTACGGTTATTATTGATGAAAAATAGATCCGGTTATCTAGATTTTTGAACCGGATATTCTTATATTAAAGTCGATTTTTGAACCGGTTTTAAGTGACCAATTAACCGTATATGTATACCATTAGAAAGATTATAAAATTATCAATCAGCTGATTACAACTTTGTCGGTTCCGATGCTAAAAAACGTTTTCTTAAACCGATTTGTCAAGTTTCTTTTTGGCGATGAAAGTCGATTTATATAATATTATAAATTTGAAAAGACATTAATGCCATAAGTCAAACTTCTTCTTCACCTTTATACTTCGAGCTGACGATTGATGTTTGGGTATAAAAAGTTTTTTGTTGAAGAAGTTATTGAAAAATAAGAAACAAGGAAATGATGAGATGCAGTGGCGTGGATCGAAACTAGTCTTCCATGCCTTAAACCTTGACGAACAATGCCAAACTTTTTCCACTAATAAATTAGTTGTTTTAAAATAATAAAAAAAAAAACAACAATGGGATTAAGCCCGACTATTTTGAAAAAAAAAATGCACCAGCTATCCCAATAAAAACCGCGCCACCAATGTCTTTTGAAATTAGTTTTTTATTTATTATTCCCTCCACCATATGGAGGGTATAACTAAATTTGTCATTCCGTTTGTAACACATCGAAATATTCGTAGGAGACCCTATAAAGTATATATATTATTGATCAGCATAAAATTCTAAGTCGATCTAACCATGTCCGTCTGTCCGTCCGTCTGTCTGTTGAAATCAAGATACAGCTCACAATTTTTAAGATAGAGCGTCAAAATTTTGTACAGAACTTTTTATTACTTCCAGGATGGTTGGTAGTGAAAATGGGATATATCGGTCCACGTTTTGATATAGTCCCCATAGAACGGTACCTCCGGATTTTCGGTATTTTTGAGGTTTTACCTTCATTATCGCACCAAAATGGCTGAAATTTGGTATTTAGTCATCGTTGGGTGTATAAAACTTTCCACCTGAAATTTGTTGGTATAGGTCCACCGAAATGGCTGAAATTTGGTACTTAGTCTTGGTTGGGGGTATAGAACTTTCACACAGACATTTGCCGGTATAGGTCCACGCCTTCATATAGCCACCATAGAACGGTACCTCCCGATTTTCGGTATTTTAAAGGTTGTGGCCACAATAATCCGCCAAAATGGCTAAAATTTGGTGCTTAGACGTCGTTGGTGGTATAAAACTTTCCCCCAGAAAATTGTCGGTATAGGTCCACGCCTTCATATAGCCCCCATAGAACGGTATCTCCCGTTTTCGTTTTCGGTATTTTGAAGGTTGTGGCCACAATAATCCACCGAAATGGCTGAAATTTAGTACTTAGTCTTCCTTGGGAGTATAGAACTTTCCCTCAGAAATTTTTCGGTTAAGGTCCACGCCTTCATATAGCCTCCATAGAACGGTACCACCCGATTTTCGGTATTTTAAAGGTTGTGGCCACAATAATCCACCAAAAAGGCTGAAATTTGGTGCTTAGAATTCATTGGTGGTATAAAACTTTTCTTGCCACATCAAACAATAATTTCAAACTTCATCGTTGACGTGCGGCAAGAGTTAAAATTATGTCAAATGAGGCGACCAATTCTACCAACACACCAACTGGCACACTAGGCCGGGATATTCAAAATCCAAAAAGAAGACTTGCCGAAACATCGCCAGAGAACAACGCAACAGTGGGAAATATGTCAACATCAGAGCTAATGAATATCATGTATATTTCAATGTCAAAGCTGCTAGATGAGAAATTGGAAAATGTTGCAACCAAGGTAGATATCGAGGAAGTGAAAAACACATTAGAATGCGTAAACAGTGAAGTTCAACGGCTGAAAGAAGAAAATTTTGAAATCAGAGAAGAGGTTAAAATTCTAAGAGCAGCTAAAGAGATGGATAATCGCCGAATACAGCGACTTGAGGAGGAATTAGGAAGGAAAAAGATGATTATAAGAGGACTGCCGAACCAAAATTCATTATATGGAGCTGTAAGGAAGTTATTCAAAAACAATTTAAAGATTAAGGAAAATGTAGATATAGAACATATAAGGAAATTGCATTATAAGGAAGAAAAAAATGACCGTAATGGTCGAACTGGCATCTTCTAAAATGGTGGAAGAAGTCTTAAAGAACACCAAATTTCTCGCTGGATCCAATATTTTCATTGAACGAGATTTATGTGGGCCTCGCCTCGAAAAGAAAAAGCTGATGCTTCAGGTTAAAAAAGAGCTGCAGAAAGTAAACAAGGAAAAGAAAGTTGTCGTTCGTGGGGACCAGATAGTCATCGAAGGAAAAATCATGTATTGGAATTTTAAAAAAGAACTGATGTATGGTCAAACTCAAGCATTGGAAGTATTGGAGAAGATCTATGAAGAAGAAATAAAAAACGTAAAACTAGATTACAATACCTTACTAACCAAAATTAATTCAAAAAACTAATAAAAATTAATTCAAATAGTACTAGCTACAATAAATGCAAACAAAAAGAAGTCTATAAAGATTGCTCCCAAAATTATAGAAACAAAAGTAACCTGGAATTAAAAATATTAGCATACAACATAAATGGCCTAGCAAGCAAATATTTCCATCATAAATTCTATGATTACCTAGAAAACTTTGATATTTTTATTCTGCTAGAAACACATGTGGAAGAAAAAAATCAAAGTAACTACAACAATAAATTCTTGAGCTTCCAAACGTCCTGGAAGGCAGCATTTAGAAATAATAACAGAGGAAGAGCCATGGGAGGGATATAAAACTTTTCTTGCCACATCAAACAATAATTTCAAACTTCATCGTTGACGTGCGGCAAGAGTTAAAATTATGTCAAATGAGGCGACCAATTCTACCAACACACCAACTGGCACACTAGGCCGGGATATTCAAAATCCAAAATTATAGAAACAAAAGTAACCTGGAATTAAAAATATTAGCATACAACATAAATGGCCTAGCAAGCAAATATTTCCATCATAAATTCTATGATTACCTAGAAAACTTTGATATTTTTATTCTGCTAGAAACACATGTGGAAGAAAAAAGTCAAAGTAACTACAACAATAAATTCTTGAGCTTCCAAACGTCCTGGAAGGCAGCATTTAGAAATAATAACAGAGGAAGAGCCATGGGAGGGATACTTTGTGGAGTAAAGAAAAGTATAACGGAGGAAGGTTTTAAATATAAGATTATTCTAAGGAGCAATTATCATAACATTTCTTGCGAATTCGATAATATAAAGTTTGAAATTCATCCCATTTATTTTCGTGGATCTAGCTGGACAGAGGATTTTCAATCTATGAAAAATGAGACTGAAGTTAAAGATGTCTACAAAATAATCATTGGCGATCACAACATACGAGTTGGAGAAGAACAGTTACTTCCAGAAGAGATTATAGAAGAATGTGAAAATGTTGCAATGGAAAGGAAATCGAATGACAAAATAGTCAATGCAAATGGGAAAAAATATATAGAATATTGCAACAATAATGGACTTGCGATCCTCAATGGAAGAGTGCGTGGAGATGAACAAGGTTCTTGCACATTCATAAACCAAAATGGCAGTTCAGTGATAGACATATGTGCGATATCACTAGACCTTTTAAAGCATATAAAGGAGTTCAAGGTGGAAAACCAAATATGGTCAGATCATCTGCCAATATCACTGACTCTTAAGTTCTTAAACCGTCCACAAAGGGAAACAACCAACGATAAATTATTACCAAAGCTTAAATGGAATCCAAACAAAATAGATTATTATCAACGGCAACTAGACTATAATATGTATTTTTTACAAGAACGGGTACAGCTTAGAGATTTCATTTCCGTGATCACAAAATCGTATCCTGCAAACACCTCTTTAAACACTCCGAAGTTCCAGAACAAATGGTATGATAAGGAATGTCTTAAAGCCAGAACCAAAACAATGAGAAAACTAAAAAAGTTCAGGACCTCAATAATAACATTAATACATTTTTCATATACATGCATATATGTATTTGAAATATGGATGTACCCATTTATTACATTATATAACCATTTGATTTCAGATGCCGATTTCCCGTTGATGATTTCAATTTTGCGGAGAGAAGCGTTCAATGATGTTTCTTTATTTTATAATTTATAGTTTTTATTTGTTTTTCTTTCTAAAAATGTCACACTATTTCTATTATTAGGAATTATGTATGTATATACGCGTCTGTTGTTTGCTTTGTGTTTGGTATTTCTATACATTTTCAATGAAAGAGACACAACCACCATTTATATGTGTATGTCGCAGTAAGGCAATGGATCTCCCGTGAGCATAAATTTACCCTCGGTCACCACCAGTTAGAGTCTACACAGGTTGTGAGCGAGAGTAAATTTACGGTCACCCGAGACACATTGCCTTACTCTGGTGTATGGGTATGTGTTTTTGTGGATTTTGGGTTTGTATTTATATTTCATTTAAAAAAACATTTGTATTATATTTATTGAACAAAACATCACGGTTTTTATAAGAAATATTGACGTTTTTCATTTTTTCTTTGAAAGTTTTCCATCTTATCAGAAAATGACATAACTGCGTGACTCCTACTGATATTCCGAGATGTTTCAATTACACTGTGCAACATTTTTAAGGTGATCTTGTGCAAACAATTCGAAATGAGGATTTTTTGAAAGTACAGACCCAAACGACAAGAAATCCTAGTTGGGTTTTGTTGTGTCAGATCCAGCTCGGATTTTATGGCCCCATCTAAACATGGTTAAAAATTGAGTTTTTAAAGAAATTCGGGGCTATATCTCTGAAACCAATGTGAATCTTCTTCTGACCTCTGAAGCGAAATTGTAGATAAGGAAAAGAATAAAATATTTGGAGAAATAACGAACTCGAACAACTACATTTATTGCCTCAAATTTCAAAATATATGCAAAAATTCCACAATTTTTATACATTTCGCACAGTATCTTCAAAACCGTTAATTTTATCTGAATATTTTCTTTTGGAGAAATATTCCCTGGAATGTAATACACAACTCTTCAGAACATGTCATTGTTGTAAAATGCCTCTATGCTGTTGTTTTCAGTACATTTTTCAACGACGATTTAATAAAAATGTCAATAATGTAGTGAAATCCGAAATGCGAGAATAAACTGTTGGTGTGAACTGTGTTTGAAATACGTGTTGTAAATGATATGATGCGAAATATCGCTGAAACAACATGAAGTAAGCATTTTAGAGTTTCAGAATGTTCTAAAGAATTGTGGAGAACTTTATTTTGAAGATTTTTGCAAAAGGTTACTTGGTTCAACTCCCAATAGTTTAGCCGATACTGACCAGAATTTCAGCAATAATGGAAAATTTTTTATATTTTATAGATTTTGATGCCCTAGATGGAGTATTTCTTATGTGGTTCTCTCAAAAGATACGTTTTACTAGTTTAGGGCTACAATATTGCCAAAGACAGCAAGGCCAAATTCCTATTCGTTTCTGAGATAAAGGCCTGATAAATGGAAAAAAGTGTAGATTTAGCCCGGTTTAGATGAGGCCATAAAATCCGAACTGGATCTGACAGGACAAAACCCTACTGGGGTTTTTGAAGTCTAAATATGTACTTTCAAAAAATGCATGCTAGAAGTTGTTTGCATTTTCAGTGTTGCATAGTGTTATCTGCAATTTGAGCCCTTTTGCGCTGTTATTTCGGTGAAAAATGTTTAGAAAGCCCTGCTTTATCTGACTGAAAGAAAATTCGAAAATTCGATAATATCTCACTAATTTGCGAAATAAAAAGATTGTTGTATCTTGATGGCCAAAAATAAATTCCTAATTTTAATAGTACTGACGGAAGATGATCAGAAAATCATTTCGCGAAGAGTTGTAAATATAATTTTTTCTTTGTTTCATTAAAAACGTAGATTCATTCGTTTTGGGATAAATAAGCTAACATTAACAACAATTTAAGTATTCTATTCTACTGACGTGGAGATGGTACGTTAGGAGTCACATACATAGTTACATAACATTAGCATTCACGTAAGCTGAGTTCTCATCTAACTGATCCGACGATTTTTTAGCAATAAATGCAAAAAACAACATTTCAAATTCAATTCATTCACAGATTTCAATTTAATATAGCAACGATGATGTGTGTTTTTATTGTTCTACAAAGTGGTGAATGAATTTTTCAATTTTGTGAAATGCTGCCAAACTGGTTGGCGGATTTATTTATGGTTATTGTTGTTTATTTCATGTCGTCAAAGCAACATGTCTTTGGTTTATATTTCAGTATAGTTCAATTCATTCATTCATCCACGTTAACCCCAAGCAGTTCCATATGTAAGCAGTCTGTGCTGAATTCATTCAAAAATTAGAAATACAAACGAACGGACAGACGACATTCATTGATAAATGTTAGAGTTCTAGTTAAAAAACAATTCTGTATTATTGAATATTAATTTAGTTGTCATTTTTTGTTGCTACAAAATCTATTCAAATTAAAAAGTGTTGTTTTTGAGTTAACTGTTTTGCATGGAACCAAAGAGACTATAACGCTTTAAAGCCGACAACAGTCTGTGCAGGTTTTGATTAGAAATGACCACAACCGTGTTATTTACTTTAAGCAATGAACATACAAAGCTGGTGAATGGTTTTGCAAAAAAATGAATTGAATTGAAACTAGAAACAAAATTAAATGCAATGTACACCGGATGTTGTTGATTTAAAATTCATTTTGTTTATGCCAAAGACTTGTAATTTATAAAATTTGGATCCATGGATATAAGGGCTAGTAAATTTTTGGGGGAGTTGTATTCGAAAGAGCTGGAAGCAGTATTAGTTCTAGTATTAGTATTAGTATTAGTATTAGTATTAGTATTAGTATTAGTATTAGTATTAGTATTAGTATTAGTATTAGTATTAGTATTAGTATTAGTATTAGTATTAGTATTAGTATTAGTATTAGTATTAGTATTAGTATTAGTATTAGTATTAGTATTAGTATTAGTATTAGTATTAGTATTAGTATTAGTATTAGTATTAGTATTAGTATTAGTATTAGTATTAGTATTAGTATTAGTATTAGTATTAGTATTAGTATTAGTATTAGTATTAGTATTAGTATTAGTATTAGTATTAGTATTAGTATTAGTATTAGTATTAGTATTAGTATTAGTATTAGTATTAGTATTAGTATTAGTATTAGTATTAGTATTAGTATTAGTATTAGTTATTGTATTAGTATTAGTATTAGTATTAGTATTAGTATTAGTATTAGTATTAGTATTAGTATTAGTATTAGTATTAGTATTAGTATTAGTATTAGTATTAGTATTAGTATTAGTATTAGTATTAGTATTAGTATTAGTATTAGTATTAGTATTAGTATTAGTATTAGTATTAGTATTAGTATTAGTATTAGTATTAGTATTAGTATTAGTATTAGTATTAGTATTAGTATTAGTATTAGTATTAGTATTAGTATTAGTATTAGTATTAGTATTAGTATTAGTATTAGTATTAGTATTAGTATTAGTATTAGTATTAGTATTAGTATTAGTATTAGTATTAGTATTAGTATTAGTATTAGTATTAGTATTAGTATTAGTATTAGTATTAGTATTAGTATTAGTATTAGTATTAGTATTAGTATTAGTATTAGTAGTAGTATTAGTATTAGTATTAGTATTAGTATTAGTATTAGTATTAGTATTAGTATTAGTATTAGTATTAGTATTAGTATTAGTATTAGTATTAGTATTAGTATTAGTATTAGTATTAGTATTAGTATTAGTATTAGTATTAGTATTAGTATTAGTATTAGTATTAGTATTAGTATTAGTATTAGTATTAGTATTAGTATTAGTATTAGTATTAGTATTAGTATTAGTATTAGTATTATTAGTATTAGTATTAGTATTAGTATTAGTATTAATAATTCCATTACACAAAGCCGTGTGAGTTTTTCAGAATAACATATTCATTGAGCGTATAGGGCTGTGGAAGGCTGGTTTATAATCGACAAAAAATATTCAGGCCTAAAACCGCACTGATATGGTCTATTTCTTTTACACACAGAATATACCGGGTATTATCTTATAGGCAATAGGCAACAGATTTGTGCCTCTATATTTTGAGCACATAGTATGCTAACGTTCCAATCATGGGGTAAGCGTTCCGTCTGCCAGATGCTGCTAACACCTTGTCGGCGTGTCTTTCGTCCTCGTTATTAAACGGCTCCGCTGATAAAATATCGGCTCCTGGGGCCTTTTTATTATTCAGTGTGTTAACTGATGTCTGGGTCGGTATACACGCAGCACTATCTTCTGGGATTGGATCTGTGGTAATTGGATCTGTGGTATATTCATCGTTTTCGTTAGTATTCCTTTTCCATAATCTGAGCACACTTTTATTATTAGTCTACAGGAAGATGTGCCTGTTCTAAAGCCATCAGTTTGATATTAAAGGTTTGGTACAATTTTCGGACTTCGCAGTGATTCTGAAAGCTCTGACGATAAACTTCCTAAACGCTGGAAGACATTACATGCTGAAGATTCTACATGGTTTGCAGACAAAAACAAAAGATGCAGGGAGTTGGGGCAGAAATACCTGGGCGACAAAAAAGGACACTATTTGGGATTACAATGTAGCTAAGAAACCACGTACATTAACGGAATTACGTGTCATGCTTTATATTAAATATTAGCCGAACCGGTCCACGTTGCTGGCCCTTGAAACAGTTTATGTTAGCTTTTCTTATGTCAAATATATTTTTTGCTTCGCAAATTAGTTGGGATATACAAGTGACTATCAATAACAAGTAAGATCGTCGTTAAATTCGGCCAGGTCGAACTTGTTATACCCTCCACCATGAGTTGTATTGAATTTTACTTCAATTAGTTTCCTTTGGTTTATGAAGTAGACTAAATACCAAATTTCAGCAATTTCGGTAAAACAATGTGGCTAACCTTCAAAATACCGAACTTCGGGAGGCACCGTTCTATGGGAGCTGTAAATGTTGGTGTCGATATGCAATTTTAACATACCGCCAAATAACTGATGACTTGAGGCACGCCGACTATGTCCACCTTCTTATAATGTTTCTTATACAGTCGAAATCGCTTATAACGTCGTCGTTTATAACGTCATATCGGTTATAACGACGATATCCAAAAGTCCCAAAACTCTGGGGCCCTTTATAGCCCAATCGCTTATAACGACATATCGGTTATAGCGAAAAATTCCGTCGGTCCCTTGACCGACGTTACAAGCTATTTCGACTGTATACCCGATGAAACTATAGCTATCGATGTGTTGCCTTCTAATCTAAACACTTGCTTTCCAATAAGACCAAAGCTTCGTTATGCATAACATCTGGTATTTCCACCGATTTGTAGAATATTTAAGAAAGTGGGGTCTTGGCAAAATATGTACCCAGGATTGGGGAAACGGAATAGTTCGTAAGTTTTATATATATATAGCGCATTTAAAAAATAGGGCACTGGTATAACCCTCTCCTCCGAAATTCAACAAAATATATAGCCTACTTCAACCAAGAGACATCCCTGTGCATAATCTGAAAATTACATGGAATAAGTACTTAATTAATTTTCTGACCGATACTTTCATAAATTTTGCAAAAAAGCGTTTTTTAAATAGGGCCTGCCACCGCCCCTTCGAAATTCAAAAAAATATAAAGCCTATTTTTACCTCGGTTGTTCCTTGTACATTCTCTGAAATTTTCAAAAAATCGGTTCAGCCGTTTTTGAGTCTATGCGGAACATACAAACATACACACATTGCCTTTTATATATTAGATTTCACTCAAAAGTTTTGGTCCATTAAACCCGCTAATAATTATCTCATCACCATGTTAAATTGCAAGCTTCTTCTTTGTCTTAAATTCAATTCATTCTTAAAATTTCGCACCGATCGGAATATTACTGCGATCTACAGGACAGCTACAAAGTCGGGTTTGGTCCATTTCACAACTTCCGATCATAACCAACATCTAATGGGGTCACATCTGGTCGGAACCCGACCTCTAAGGCCTTAAGGCCTGGAGTTTTATTACAATTGTTAATGGGTGGACAGACACACATAGCTAGATCGCTTTATCTCGTCAAGATATGAAAAAATGGCAAGGGGATGGGGGTCTACGACGAATACTTCGCGATGTTACACGAATATTGGACAAAACAAGCTTACAATACCCTTTCCACATTGTTTTGTAAATTATAAATATTTTATTTTAAAAACGTCCGTAAATTTTAGGAAAAGGTCGTAAGTCCCTACAAAAATACAAAACTGTACAAGGAAAAGGTCGTAAGTCCAAAGACATCCAATTATCTCCCAAACGCGACGGAATTTTATCAAACAAAGTACAGGTATTGAAGCAGAATAACACTATGCAACACTGAAAATGCAAACAACTTCTAGTGTGCATTTTTTGAAAGTACATATTTAGGCTATAAAAACCCTCGTAGGGTTTTGTCCTGTCAGATCCAGTTCGGATTTTATGGTCTCATCTAAACCGGGCTAAAATTACACTTTTTTGCACTGACCAGGCCTTTATCTCAGAAACGAATAGGAATTTGGCCTTGCTGTCTTTAGCAATATTGTAGCCCTAAACTAGTAGAACTTATCTTTTGAAAAAACCACATAAGAAAAGCTCCATCTCCATTTGGCCTTGCTGTCTTTAGCAATATTGTAGCCCTAAACTAGTAGAACTTATCTTTTGAAAAAACCACATAAGAAAAGCTCCATCTAGGGCATAAAAATCTATAAAATATGGAAAATTTTAAATAATTGCTGAAATTCTGGTCAGTATCGCCTAAACTATTGGGAGTTGAACCAAGTAACCTTTTGCAAAAATCTTCCGAATAAAGTTCTCAACAATTCTTTAGAAAATTCTGAAACTCTAAAATGCTTGCTTCACGTTGTTTCAGCGGTATTTTGCATCATATCTTTTACAGCACGTATTTCAAACACAGTTCACACCAAGAGTTTATTCTCGCATTTCGGATTTCACTACATTATTGACATTTTTATTAAATCGTCGTTGAAAAATGTGCTGAAAACAATGGCATAGAGACATTTTACAACAATGGCATGTTCTGAAGAGTTGTGTATTATGTTCCAGGGAACATTTTTCCAACAGAAAATATTCAGAAAAAATTAACGGTTTTGGAGATACGGTGCGAAATGTATAAAAATTGTGGAATTTTTGCATATATTTTGAAATTTAAGGCAATAAATGTAGTTTTTTGAGGTTATTATTCATCCAAATATTTTACTCTTGTTCTTATCTACAAATTTGCTTCAGAGTTCAGACGAAGATTCGCATTGGTTTCAGAGATATAGCCCCGAATTTCTTTAAAAACTCAATATTTAACCATGTTTAGATGGGGCCATAAAATCCGAGCTGGATCTGACACAACAAAACCCAACTAGGGTTTCTTGTCGTTTGGGTCTGTACTTTCAAAAAATCCTCAGTTCAAATTGTTTGCAAAAGATCACCTTAAAAATGTTGCACAGTGTAAATAAACGAAGAATACTGCCTTTACCACCATAATAAAATCTTTAATACAGAAAGCGCAGGAATGTTTTTTATTCCTCCTGAAAAATTCATTGAGAGGGACTTACGACCTTTTCCGACGGAGCAGACGATATGATATTCAGTGGTACATTGGCGGTGTGTACTTTCTGTTTTAAGAAATAATTTTCTTCAAAGTGTTTGTTACAGCAGAAGAAATCGTCATATAGGATACAACCTAAGAATTACTTGTTTACAAAATTATATGCGATTTTTGACGTTTTTTGAGCTATATAAATATTTTGAAGGTGCACTCCTTGCAGAAAAAAATATATTTTTTGTTTTTAATTTTTTGTTTGGTGAAGGCTATATTAAACCCAAAAAAGCATCCGATGTGAACTAAAAAGACATTTTCTTTAAGAAATATTAACCATGTATATTTAAAATGTACAGACGTGTTGTGGTTAACATTTTTGTTAATTATAGCCGTTATATGTTCTAACTAGGGATCATGATTGCGTGATTTATTTGCTCCTTTAAAAAAAAATAATATTTATAAAGATCTCTTCGCGGCGCAATATTTTAAACATATCAATGTTAAAAAAATCTTTTGGCCAATAAGGGTTTTTTGTTCATTATAATCGTTTTCTTTTGTTTTAACCGAGTTCAATGAGTTAGAACGAATAAAATAAGTAAAATTGGAATAGGGGGTAGGAAAAAGAAAATGTGTTCGTTATATCCGCTGTTCGTTATAAACGTGTTCGACTGTAAAATTCTTATTAAAGCTTACTTTTAAATATCATATGTTAAAATATTTGAAACAGTGCTTAAATTCGTCGATATCAGCTTGTGCTTAAAAGCGTGCCTGAAATCCTAACAAATTGTATAAATTCTACTCGCGGGGTAACAAGTTTTGTTCGTTATAATCGTGGTCGTTTTAAGAAGTTGAATGTGTGTACAAATGTTAAGAAAAATTCTTTGGAAACACAAAACTTTGTTCGCTATAAACGTAGTTTCTTATAACTTATGTTCGCTATATCCGAATTTTACGATATAATTCTTTGTTTTATCTTACTTTTGCATATAAACCCAGCAAAAAAAGTCCTCCCAAAATCATGGGATTTGTAAGGGATTTTTGGCAGCCGTAACTAATCGCACACCCCCTTTCTTCCCCATTATTTTTACAAGGGCATATCGCACTCAGTTTGTAGTTATTTTATGACCACTAGAATAACTAGTTATTCTGTGGCCACTAGAAGTTGAAAAGTAAGTTGAAAAAAATTCTATTTTTAGAACAGTTGATGTAAAGATTTTTTTTTAATTTCATCACACTTCTTACTTTTATTTTACTTTATTTTATTTCGCTTGCTGTGCGAGTTGAACACACGAACCCTCTGATTTCTAGCCAAAGACACTACACGCTATGCCACGCACACGAACATTAAGGGTTGCTTAAGAACTTTAATGTGCAGTGCACATGTGCACCACGAACTGTCATTTTTTAATTAAAAACAAACTCGCGTGCCGACGGTGAGCGTTGAACACACATCCCTAGGATTTATAGTCGGACACACACTCACTGTGCCACCGTCTTCATTACTTTTTGAGGAGCAAAGTAAGTAGGTTTGCCTTGTAATTTTTTAAGAAGTATCCCATTACTTTTCAGATTACTTGTAATGGGAAAAGAAGCTTGTTTACATTACTTTGTAATGGGTTACGTAATGACTAATGGATCCGAATTTTTGCTGGGAAGCATTAAAAATGAATAAAAACCCATATGTCCACCGCTATTAATTTTTGCTTCAAAAACAAGCCAAATTACCTATAGTGCAATGTAGTGGTCCAATTTTATGTTTGCTCCTCGGATCGATCGTATATATATCACAACGTGATCAATTGGTTTCTTTTTTTATCTGGTAAAAGCCCGTCCGTCTGTCCATGTATTTTTGTTCTCAACGTACAGGTCGCATTTATTGCCCGATTCAGATGTAATTTGGGAAATATAATTTTGTTAGCCATAGGAAGAACGCTATTGCTTTTAGTGAAAATAGGTTCAGTTTTGGATATAACTCCCATATATATATATATATATATATATATATATATATATATATATGTCCGATTTCTATGAAATTTTGAATGTGTGAAAAAATCGGTGTAGAAATAAATGTGCCAAATTATATCGAAATAAGTTTAAATTTGGATATAGCTCCCACATATATTTTCGGCCGATTTCACGTATTTGTTGCACCAAACACGCTATATATAAAGGAATTTGGAATATTTTACGGAACTTGGTCTAGAAAGAAATGTGCCTAATTATATAGAAATCGGTTTAGATTTGGATATAGCTCCCTTTCTCGCAAATCCAAATTGTAGCAAATTTGGTACCATTCTGTATACATAAGAAGGAATTTCCAAAACCTTTTCCTTATCCCAATACCGAATTTCAAAATTCCTCCATATCTCAACTTTACACCTCCTCCATACCTAAACCCCACATAACAACAGTGACTCTAATACCAAATTTTAGAATTCCAGCGCTGTCCGTACACCAAATATCATATTTTAAAAATTTAGTACTTTTCGTATATTTATGGTACGTACATATGTACATATTTTCTAAACCATCACCATATACCAGCGCTACACTCCAGCTCTATCCCAACATCCCATAACGAAACACAAATTTTCGAAACCTCTTTTTATCTCCATTCCATATACCAAACGATTCCAAAATTAGTTATACTTAGCACTTTTTGTACACCCTACACTTAGTTCCAGCTCTCCGTACACCCAAATACAAGTTGTACCAATTTAGTACTTTTCGTACAAATAAGTAAGAACTTCCAAAACTACCTCAATCCTATACTCCAACAGTAATCTTAATTCAAAATTTCAGGTTTCCAGCTCTATCCGTTCTCCAAAATCCAAATTGTATCAAATTTAGTACCATTAAGTACTTTTCGTACACATAAGTACGCATTTCTAAAACTATATTCATATCTCAATCTACACTTCAACAGTAATCTTAATTCCAAATTTCAGGTTTATAGTTCTATCCGTTCACACAAATCCAAGTTCTACTAAATATAGTACGATTTAGTACGTTTTGTACACGTAAGTACGAATTTCCAAAACCATTTCCTTATATATACACCACTTTCCAACCTTGATTCCGACACCAAATTTCAGATTCTAGCTATACCCGTTCAAAATATACAATTGGTACCAAATCTAGTTCGAATTTCCAAAAACCCTTTAGTACAACTTTCTAACCCTCCATCAGTTACCCTCATTCCAAATTTAGCTCTTTCAGTTTGCCTAACACAAAGTGCAATTTAGTACCTTTCCCAGCAAAAAAAGTCCTCCCAAAATCATGGGTTTTGTAAGGGATTTTTGGCAGCCGTAACTACTCGCAAACCACCTTTCTTCCCCATTATTTTTACAAGGGCATGTCGCACTCAGTTTGTAGTTATTTTATGACCACTAGAATAACTAGTTATTCTGTGGCCACTAGAAGTTGAAAAGTAAGTTGAAAAAAATTCTATTTTTAGAACAGTTGATGTAGAGATTTTTTTTTTAATTTCATTACACTTCTTACTTTTATTTTACTTTATTTTATTTCGGTCGCTGCGCGAGTTGAACACACGAACCCTCTGATTTCTAGCCAAAGACACTACATACTATGCCACGCACACGAACATTAAGGGTTGCTTAAGAACTTAAATGTGCAGTGCACATGTGCACCATGAACTGTTATTTTTTAATTAAAAAAACTCGCGTGCCGACAGTGAGCGTTGAACACACAACCCTGGGATTTATAGTCGGACACACACTCACTGTGCCACCGTCCTCATTACTTTTTGAGGAGCAAAGTAAGTAGGTTTGCCTTGTAATTTTTTTAAGAAGTATCCTATTACTTTCCAGATTACTTGTAATGGGAAAAGAAGCTTGTTTACATTACTTTGTAATGGGTTACGTAATGACTACTGGATCCGAATTTTTGCTGGGTTTAGTTCGAATTTCCAAAAACCCAACCTTATCTCACCCCTACACTCTAATTTGCAAGTTTATAGCTTCAGCGGTTTCTGCTGGGCGAAGATCTTTCAGTCACTCACTTATCGTTAAGCTCTGTTATATAATAAGATTTTCGACCGATTTGAGGTATTTGATGCAAGCTATATCCGTCCAATTTTAATGAAATTTTAACGTTTGACGGAATTTGGTCTAGAAATAAATGTGCCATGTTATATCGAAATTATTCACAGTGGTGTAGGGTATTGTAAAGTCGGCCCCGCCCGACTTTGATCCTTTCCTTACTGGTTTTCATTAAAAATGCTGCTACGTACATAAATATGATATGTTTGTATCAACAAAACTTGCTACCACTTGTAGTTGTAGACAATATTTTGTAATACCTTTTTATTACACTTTACACATTGTTACAGTTTATTTTCCCATAACTTGAAACATAATCGCCTATTAATAATATCCACCCACTATACGAGTAGTCTGTAAAGGAAAATCACTTCGCCATTTGTTTGAAATTCCAAATAGTGTTAAAGGCAACAAAACAACAACAACAAAAACTTAAAACCATATCAATCAACACTACCGTTTTTGTGTGTTCATAATCGCCATCAAGAATTATGATCCTTCTAATCTCCAAGAGGAATAAAAAGACAAAAACCGTCGCAACTCAATTCTCACAGCTGCAAATGGAAAATCGATTGGATGCCAATGAAACAAGTATCAAATGTTACGACGACGAACGACGATTGCTTCATTAGACACAACAACATAAAGTGACTGACTGGCTCGCTGCCTGTCTGGTTGGCTACTGGCTTCTGGTATTGATTTGAAAATCCCACCTCTAACAAATATTAATATCTCAAAATTGTGTTTTGGCCTTTTTTCTGACAGCTGTTTTGGTCTGTCATTGCTGCTGTTGTTGCAGCTGTTAAGGCATCGAACAAATTCCAAAATTTGACAAAATATGGGTCAAATACTGATTATGAATGTTTGATTTGAGTTTCGAGAGCAGATATTTGAGTTTTGTCTCAAAGATATCAAATGAAATCGAAATGTGATAAATATGATCGTCGAGACAGTCTGCCAGGTTAGTGCAACTTACCTGTAGGTGTTATAACCAAAATGATTATGACATGATTATGAGCAGCATTATTATTGGAAATATTATACAATTTTAATCATTTGCTTGTATGTAAATGTCGTTACAGATATGAGAAAAATTATGATTTATTGAATATGTTTATAAGAATTTTTCTTAATTCATGTGCAGTTAAAAAATTAGAGTATATTGTTTGGTTTTACCGGAAATTCGCAAATATATAAATTAGTTGAAACAAGTAAAAAAGTATCAGTCGGCTTTACCGATAGGGATATACCCTTAGCCTTTTGTAATTTGAAACGTTTATCCACCCAAGGACAGATAGAATGTATTTAGGGTCTTTCCAGAATTTTGTGGCCCTTTTTGGATATTTGTACTTGCCGACAGTAATGTGGATTAGAATTAAAGTTCAAAGGCGTTGCGGAGGAGGTACATAAAGGGATGGAACGATATAGTCCATTATGGAAGTGGATCTTATTTTGAGAGTCATAACTTTTCGATAGATATCGCGCGTATAAATGTTAGACCAGTATGGCAGGAAGCATGGACTTGTCCACAGAAAACATAATATCGTATATATTTCCAAAGGATCTTCGAACAGACTCTAAACTGCACTTGAACTAGTGTGGGGGAGGTACCCTAAGGAGGAGAAGCGGAATTAAATTTGGACAAAATATTAGGAGATCTAAAGTTTGGACTAAATTTGTTGCCCCGTTTGGATAATGAGCTGATAGTTCTTAGTGGGTGAACTTTTGTGGGAAAAATATCCAAATTCAATTTTTGGCCTATATTTTATTTCTAGGAGACATATTTCGGCATTCTACAAAAATAAACTTGAAAACCACATGAATATAGCGGATAGATAACTGAAATACCGTCTAACATATAAGTGGTTTTTTTATTGTTGTGATTTTTTTGCATAGAACTACATTTACTTTCCATGTTACAAAATGTCGCAGTCATGATAGAAAAGTTTTCAAATCATGAAAGAAGGATTCCCAGGTTTTTGAACTGTTACAAATTACAAATTGGTGATACCTTTGGTGAAAAGTAATGTAACAGTACCTCGAAATATTCACCTTTTTTCATTGATCGATTCGATAAAAATCTTTTAATATTTGTTTATACCCTGAACATTTAGGTCAACGAGATAATCGAAATAATGATTTTAGACCCCAAGTAGACAGACTTGGCTGGCTGGTGCACACGATAACTCTCGAAGAATCAACCTATTTGGTTCAAATTTTACGTCTCGTAAATTTTGTCTAAACTTAGTTTAAGTTCGAAGATGAACCATATCGGTCTACCCCTTCCGTTAATTACCCCCACAAAAGTTCAAAATTTTTCGCTAAAATTTTTCGCACGATAGTTCCAGAAGGGACTAACCGAATTGCTTCAAACTAGGATTGTGGAAATATTACTTCCATGCATATATCAGGTTCGAATATGGACTTTATCGGCCCACTCCTTTGCGAAAATTATAGTTTAACCGCTCTTCTCGAACCGCAATTTTTGGGGCAAGTCCATACTTCCTGAGACAAGGCCAACTAAACAGACTAGTGCCTAAGATAACCCTCGAAGGGAGAAACCGGTTTGGTCTTAATTTTGTATATTGTATTATTTCTTAGAGACTTCGATTACGTCCGAATATTGACAACATCGGAACACTCCTTCGGGTGTCTCCCACACAAATTTTGGAAAGAGTGCCGTTTGTCATCTCGGATTGGATTGTTTGGGAGTCAAGTCCATTCTTCTTGGGAAATTGGCCCAAAATTTAGAGAGACGTTATAAGTATTGAGTTTACGTATTTTTTTTGTGTCCGAGGCTGAGGGTATATCTCCGTAGGCATAGCTGACTGATACTTTCTAACTTGTTAAAAAAAACCCCGATTGGTCATTATAAAATAAGGAAAACAATACCTTACGTAATAATACCAGTAATGACGGCGTATATATATGTATGTATGTTCTATATCTCTGATATGTTATCATTTATATCAACTTATGTATGGACGGCTAAAATATGTCGCAATCATATAAGAGAAATTCCTTGGAAAATAGTGCCCAGGTGTATTGTAGTAGGGTATCACATAGTCGGCCCTGTCCGACTATAACCCTCTCTTACTAGATTAGTTTTAGTCTAATAATATTTTTACATTGTGAAGTCATTCATTGTAACCCGTTCTACTCTCTCTTATTTACTTCCTCTGCCCCATTTTTAATTTACATTCACCCAGCAAAATTTGAAGGAAGGGGTTCTATATGATGACGTGATTTCATGGCATATTTTGCATTGGTTCAAAGCAAGTCGTGAAAGATCCGATCTTATCATTAGCATTTAAACCCATGCAAAGGAAGTCGTGAAAGATCCGATCTTTTCATTAGCATTTAAACCCATGCAAAGGAAGTCGTGAAAGATCCGATCTTTTCAACAGCATTTGAATCATTTGTACAGATCACAAACAAGTCGATTTGGACATCCCTACATGTAGCGACATGAAAACAAAAGAACTGGCGATGAGAAGATAATTGAAAAGCTTTTGTAAGATGAAACAAAATCAGTGGCTGGGAGTGGACGAAGTAAACTCTGTTGCGGTGCAGCGGCGGTGATTAAATTGAAATTTTGAGTGTAAACTTTATGCTGATAAATTAGTTCTAGTTATTTCATGAATTAGTTTGAATTAATAAAGAGTTTCGTTTGTCATGAAAATCATATTTCAATACAGTATTTTCCATTTTCCAAACAAGACATGAAAATGTCATGCCAAAAGGTTGGTGAAAATTACATGTCAAAGCATTGGTCAAAATGACATGCTTAGGATCCGACAATGAATGTCATCTTAAGATCCGAAAATTAATGTCATCTTATGGTGGTCACGCTCATATAAAATTCATGAGTGAAAATGCTAAAAAGATGACAGACATGCCAGATCACTTGCACCCATGATTCAATAGCATCCTTGGCATCGAACATTTTGCTGGGCATCCATCTGTTTGTATGTGTATTTGCGAATCGAATAGCATGTCGTGTGAACATAGACTAATAAATTTATAGACGACGGATTACTCAATTTTTCCGCGGTCAAGTAACTCAAACCAGAAAACTCAAAAAAATTCGAAGACGAATTTTGGCGAAAATGGCAATATTTTCTTGGATATTTTTATCTGAGAATATAGTTATTAGAAACTAACCCCATGTAGTCTTTTGCCAGAACAAAATATTTATTAACTTGTATTTTTTTGGCATTTTATATTGAGTTTCTTGGTTACCATACTTAATTCGAACATACTCGGTAAGAGCATTCCGTCGTCTACATCTTCATTAGTCGATGGTGCGAACATTGTGGAACATGTACATGATTCGGCACGCAAGTATGTAGCGAGTGGCTGCAACCACTTGTCCCGGAATGTGTTGGTGGACTCTCTGAAACTAGGCCAAATAACTTTAACGGTCGGGATATGGTCTGCGCCAAAAAACGTCGAGTTATCAGGCAACATCATTTGTTAGACCAGGCGACATGATGGTTGTGTCCGGCGAACTTTGGAACTCTTTGCCATTTCTGGCAGGAGCGTCATCATTGACCGTGCAAAACGTATCTATCAGTCTACTCAGCCAGCGCTATATATCTCTTGTCAATACCTAGGACAGATGAGCATTCCAGCCCCTTAGACTTTATAACCTTCCAAAAGCGGACTAATGTTGGGTATAAAACCAGGAGTACAGCTATTTAGCGGCGAGATGTACACGTTATGTCGCTCCCATAGCAGTAGGCTGCAGATGTTATTGAGCTTGGTGTTTTGCACCGTACAGTGCGAAATATGGGTACTTTAGTGCAACTTTGCTCAAAAATTCAAGTACATAGAACCAATGAACCAAAATGTGCTAAAAATGTGATTTTTTAAAAGTATTCTAAAACATTTTTTATCATCTATGGAGATTTTTAAAGTCCTGTCGTGAGCTGGCGCTTTATTATGCACATATTCTGAAAGGTGTGATATTTTTCTTTGGCCAAACCAAAATTTAGCTGCAGGTTAGCTCAAGTTTTAGAGATAGGCAACTTTTTCAGAAAGTCATTGGAATATTCATTTATCTATATTTTTAAAAGTAGATAGAAAAACCGGCATTAAACGTCGTTGGTGGTTTTGTTTTAGACAAAATGGGTTCACTAATGCTAAGAAATCTTGCAATTCATAGTTTGAAGACTATTCTTACTAAGTTTATTCATATTATAAAGAAAAACTGGTCCAATTTGAACAGAAGTCGCAGGACTTCGTAAAGTACCTAAAGTACCAAATGCTTTTAGTTGATAGGCTCATTTGCAGATTGTGTAATAAGGTAAACATATCCTCAATCGAAAACGTTCAATGTGTAAAATATATGTTATGTTAATGTCACTTTACTAAAAATACAAATTTCAAAATTCATTTTCATTTGTTAATGTATGTGGATGTTGTCGAGAAGGGACGGCAAGGATCTACTATGTTGTAAATTGTTTTATTAGAATATTTTCTATTCAATGAATACAAATTTTTAAGTAAACCAATCATGGTTGGTAATAACTACATAACACCTTCAAATTATTTTGAGGATTTTAGCTATAATTTTCAATCCATCCACATATCTGTAATTTACCAGTTGATGTTACTAGTGGCCACAACATTTTTCCACCAAATATGTCAACATAGGTATCTCCGGATTTTAGATATTTCAGGATTTAGCAACATTTGTTGACCGAACCTTTTGTAATTTAACATTTGAGAATCATAGTTGTCATAAAACTTTGACCAAACTACCTGTAATTTGACACAGTGGTCATAAAACTTATCTATCAAAAAATTTCAACAATGGTCAAAGCATAGCCCTCATGTAACGTCCGTCTGTTGAAATCAAGATACAGAAATTTGGTATAGAAGTTTCTATTACTCCTAGGATGTTTGGTATTGCAAATGGGTTAAATCGGTCACGTTTTGATATAACCCCCATAGCACGATACCTCCCGATTTTCGGTATTTTGAAGGTTTTAGCCTCATTATCACACCGAAATGGGTGAAATTTGGTACTTAGTCTTCGTTTGGGGTACAAAACTTTCACCTAGAAATTTGTTGGTATAAGTCCCGCCTTCATATATACCACATAGGACGGTACCTCCCGATTTTCGGTATTTTGAAGGTTGTGGCCGCAATAATCCACCGAAATCTTTGAAATTTTGCATTTGGTCTTCATTTGGGGAAATAAACGTTCCATATGAAATTTGTAGACCGAAAAACTTTTTTTGACCGATTAATGGTCAAAGACGGTACATTTTTTGTAAAAAATCTAATGTTGACTTTGGCTGTTCACATTTTTTTAAGAATTTATATTTTTAAAAGTCTCTCGTCCAAAAGCAAAATTATTAAGTACCTAATAAGTCCACAAAATATATGATGATCGGTCCATTCTTTTTTGAGATTTAGTGGAGATAAAAAGGAGGTAACTCTCTAATGAGATGGTCACTGAAATAGTGAAATAACATGTTCGTCTACAAACCTCTGCAGCTGGCACCTTTATACATATTAAGTACTCACTTTTCACAACTCAAACAGCAAATGATGTCGATATACACTTTTATACAATTTTTTCCCACTATACTAATTTTCAAATTTGGTTCACAAATTCGATGTACTAAGACTACACTATATGATCACGATTTATTTCTAAACAAAAGTAAATCCACGTTTATTACATCCAAAGCAACTGTAAACATTTATTTTAGAACGATAAATCACTTTAAATATTAAAATATTGGAGCATAATAAAAGTTATTAATTTTAGTAAAATAAGGACAAAAATACAGGGTGTTTTTTTTTAAGCTAGATAGAACTTTAAATTGTAAAAAGTAACAGAAAAAGTTAAATTTTGATGAAACTTTTTTTTATTTGTTTCAGTACACTCTGACAAATCATCATGAATAGACTTACGCTTGAACAACGCTACGAAATTATCCAAATTTACTTTGAAAATCAGTCGTCGATTCGCGAAACTAATAGACGACTTCGTCATTTGTATGGCGTACAGCGATGAGGCGCATTTTTGGCTTAACGGGTTTGTTAATAAGCAAAATTGCCGCATATGGAGTGAGACCAATCCCCAAGAGACCCTACAGACTCCATTACATCCAGAAAAATGCACCGTATGGTGCGGTTTTCACGCTGGTGGCATCATCGGACCTTATTTCTTCAAAAATGAGGCCGGAGCTCGCGTTACGGTCAATGGAGATCGTTACCGCACCATGATCAATGATTTTTTGAAATTGAAATCAAAATTTGGCGATGAGTTGATTTCGAGAAGTGTACCTGTCAATTGGCCTCCAAGGTCGTGCGATTTGACACCTCTCGATTGTTTCCTGTGGGGCTACGTGAAGTCACTGGTTTATGCTGATAAACCAGCAACAATTGATGCCTTAGAGGCCAGCATTGTTCGTGTTATTCGTGACATACGGCCAGCAGTGCTCGAAAAAGTGGCTAAAAATTGGACGTCCAGAATGCACTTCGTCGAGAACAGCCGCGGTGCCCATATGCCCGAAATCATTTTCAAATGTTAATGTCACGTATTGATCTTTCGAATAAAAAAAATTTTGATTACAATTTAATTTTTTGTGTTATTTTTTACAATTTCAAGTTCTATCGGGCTTAAAAAAAAACCCTTTACATATTTCCAACAATTATCGGATTTGAACCTTCACATGGACAAAACTACTTGACAAATCAATACCATAATTCATATTCTTTCAAATTGAAATGTTTACTATCAATTCTCATCAATAAACTTGTATTCCGAAGTACTTGGTTTTGACCATTTTTGACCACGGTCGTGATACTATGCGCCGTTTTTACTTGTTGGTATTTCGGTGGTTTTAGTTACATTTTTTGACTGAACTACCCGTAATTTTAAATTTGAGGTTAACTGCAATCACGAAACTTGTCTACCATAAATGTGAAGAAATTTGTAGAATTAAAATCATAAAGGCGAAAAAAATTTTAGAATAAAAATCAGGTTTAAAAAATTTCGATTCTATTATCTGAAGAACCGGTTCCAACATTTGCATATCTGTATCTTTCTCAATAGAAATATATAGGGTTGTCAGCGCAATGTTAGGGTAAATTAAAAAAAGGGTCGCCATAACAAAATTTTAGATTTCACGACTTTATAATAATTGTTCCACAAACATCCCATACGCGACAAGGGAGACTTCGCTTTTATCAATGAGTGCACCCCGATTCATATTACCTCAGTAATATGGCTGAATTACTCAGGAAATGTCGCCAACATTACTAAGGGGTATTTTGGCACCGTTAGAAATTTGATGTTGCCTGACCTGGGAATCGATCCGCAGACCGTCTGAGTGCAAGGCGGTTGTGCATACCATTGCACCACGGTGGCACCCTTTCACGACTTTAGGAACCATAATAAAAACCTTCTGAGCTACATTTGGAAGCTGAAGTATCATCTTGTAGTACTTTTCTTGAGGTTCTTCAAATAGAGGACATAAATTACGTTGAAGCATGCAAATGATGCTGTACATTTTATGTAACTGAAGATATGTAATTTAAAAAATAATTTAAAGCAATAGCAAACAAAGATACATATAACACTAATTCTAACCTAACCTTACTATACTCGCCAAGTGTTTTCTTTCGCAAAAAAAATTGTCCACCCCCACCATTTCTGTTCACAGAGTAATTTGTAGATAGTTCTCACCTAAGTGTTTATAATAATCGTATTAAATAACTACGAAACACCTTGAAATTCCTATTCCAAATTGTGCCACATCCATTGACAAGCAACTACATAGTGTGAATGTTCATCACATAACAACATCATCAACAACAATTGTTGTTATAGAAATCCAATCAAATATTTTAGCGATGTTTTGTTTTGATTTGAAATCATCATCAACGTATGTGTGTGTGTGTGAACGTTATTAAATCTTTTCTTTATATTTTACTAATGAATCTTAATGGCTATTATTGCAATTTTATTTCTTGTTTTTGTTTTGTGTCCATACTTCAATGACAATTACCGTTCATTTTGTTTGTACTCTTGTGTTGTTAGCGGTGTTATAATGTTTCAGCTACATAGTGGTCACTGTCCACTGTTGCAAGCCACTGTTTGACGTTACACGACAACTGATGCTAGTTGCTGATTTGTGTTTCTAACTGATGTATTAAACAATTTCATATTAAAAGTTGTTGACATTAATTAATTCGTTTATTGCTTTCCAAATTATGCATTCATTCACTCATTCATTACATCGATCGATCCATTCATATTTGGTCGGGTAAAACATGGTGATAATTCCGTTGGGACATACTAACTAATATTTAATAAACTTGTCGTTTTTATCTTGTAAGTCTAGATTTCTAGACAGAATTATGTTAATTGACCGCGGCACATGAGGTGTCACATTGGCTTAGTAGACGACCAATTTAATTGGTGTTTGATTTCTTTGTGATTGGTTTGCAACAAAAATTCATTAAACTCAGTTGTCCTTGATGTGAAAATGTATCCAATAATGGAAAGTCACATATCAGAAGTAAGTGAATGTATGAATTGGTAAATGAACGGAAATGTATTTTTAGACAAATTAGAGCAGGTTGCTTTAGTATAACGAATGCAAATAAATGTGCATAATAAAATAATTATTGACTTAATATTTTTAATACGCAAGTTAATGGAGAGAATGTTGGCCCTTAATATCTCAAAGTCCTCAAAAACAGGAGAAACTAATTCAGGCATACTACTTTGCCTTCCGAATGATATTTATTTCTAAATTATTACTTTTGCTAACTCAAAGAAAGTGGTAGCATTTGCAACATCTATCAGTTAGAAACCTCTTAAATAACATCCCCTTAACTGTGTCCCCCTTTTCAAGAAGATATTTAAATTTGTTATTTTCAACATATTGTGAATCCACATTTTATTTGATTGTTGTGTATTTGTGTCCTTGTTGGAATTTTTCTGTTATAAGTATATATCGTGTTGGAAAGTCATAAATTATTACTGTAATAAGGTGCGAGATCACTTAATCAATCGCCAACCAACCATCCAACATCCAAGCCAAGGAAGAATAACACCAACAACGACTTAGGCAGTCACTCATCTCAACTGCCCAGGCAGCCAACAAGTAGCCATGAAATGCTTGAATAACAACATACAAACAAAGTGAGACACACTCTCAGGCAAGTAGCAACCATCGAGGGTCATAAATGTGTGAAAGACTTGAAAATCAAATTGGACAGACGGTGCAAAATTACAAATAATCCAAAACAAAAGAATTGTGGCAGAATAATTCAATACCCGATGGGGTTGGAGTACGCTACCCAAAAGAAATTAAAAATTTAGTAATGATCATCGGGATGGTATGCCAAATTACAAAACATTCGATTAAAAATTGAGGGCTAAACATAAGCCCTTTTTCGTATCGGGCGTAAGGTTATAAGGATACGATTAGGAAATCCAAATTCCCGTAAATTCAGAAAAAAAATGTTAAAATATGTCAGCATGTTATGTTCAATTTTGACCCATCCGCAACTTTTTTTTAATGGATAAAATGCTAAGAAGCCTATTGCCTATATTGTCTTTCATAAATAAAATTTTGTGTCAAAATTAGTAAGAGAGGGTTATAGTCGGACAGGGCCGACCATGTGATACCCTACTCCACTACACCTGGGCACTATTTTCCAAGGAATTTCTTTTATATGATTGCGACATAACTTGATATACATGATAACATACCAGACATATAGAACATACATACATATATACGCCGTCATTACTGGAAACGTAAGGTATTAGTTTCTGTATTTTATAATGACCAATCGGGGCTTTTTCGCTACATATTATTAAAACAAGTTAGAAAGCATCAGTCAGCTGTTCCAACGAAGATATAACCTCAGCCTCGTCTACATAGAAAATAAGTAAACTCAGTACGTATAACGTCTCTAGGGATTTTTTTTTTAATTTTGGGCCAATTTCCCAAGGAGTATGGACTTTGATCCGAAAAAATTGTACCGTCGTAACAAGGACCATAAAGGCAAAAAAAGCAAAACAATTGAAACCAACCGAGACGATTTGTGTGGGCGGCAACCGAAGGAGTGTTCCGATGTACATATTCGGACGTAATCCAAGTCTCTAAGAAATAATACGATGTACAAAATTAAGACCAAACCGGTTTCTCCTTTCGAGGGTTATCTTAGACACTAGTGAGTTTAGTTGGCGTAGTCTCAAGAAGTATGGACTTGCCCGAAAAAAATTGCACCGCCGTAAAAAGGGCCGCAATGCTAACATGTTTCAAACAAATTCAAAACTGTTCGAGAAGAGCTGTTAAACTATACTTTTCCCAAAGGAGTGAGCTGATATAGTCCATATTCGAACCTGTATTGCGATTCTCTAACTAGTTTTTTGACAAATCAACAAAAATCCGTAATATTAAAACGCAAATACATTGTTGCAATCCCACGGCAGCGGGTTCTTTCGTACCGGATTGACCCGGAACAACACAAAACCAATGTTCCGGCCAGCGGCTGCCACCTCAGTGTGTACATGTTCGTATTTGTTTCGGTTTTCTGTATTGGGAGCAGCATATCCCGGAATGTCTGCTCCGAATTCTATTGGTCCGAGCCGGGACGGAGGAAAACCCAGGACCAATATATCTGGGCTCAATTTGTCACATCCGCATCTTCACCCACATCCAACCTTCGGTGAGATGCAATAGATGTCAGGAGTGGGGTTTGCTCTGGACTCGTCCACGTGAGGGACTACGACAGGGACTATGTTGCTGCATGCTTTGTGAACACAGTCCCCAGTGAGTCGTCGTCGGATTACGGGACTCCCTCGTCGTCTGATTACGAAACTCCCCCGCTGTCCCCTCGACAACAACCGCACACGCAGCCTTTAACACCAGCCATTGTTGTTCCAATCGCCGAAAATGCAGCCTTTTTGCAATTGAATTGCAATAGACTCCGGAAGAACATCAAGGTCGCGGCGGTGCAGGAAACCAAGCTGAACAACATCCACAGCTTAGAGCATTGTGATGGTTACAATGTTCTGAGGAAAGAGCGCACTAGAAGTGGAGGTGGGGGATTGGCTTTCCTATTGCACCAGTCTGTCCAATACAGACCTATCTCGCTTGAGCCTGTCTCTAATGACCCTGACATTAGCCCGCTCTTGCAAGGTCATAATCGTCTGGTCCTGGGGGATTTTAATGCGCATCATGAGATGTGGCATTCGGCCCTCGGAAACGACCAGAGAGGTACAGCGCTGGCTGAGCAGATTGATAGCTCTACGTTTTGCACTGTCAATGAGGACGCCCCTACCAGAATTAGAGGAGAGTGTCACAGTTCGGCTGACATAACCATCGTGTCACCTGGTCTGACAAATGACGTTACCTGGCAACCCGTCCTTTCCCTTGGATCAGACCATCTCCCCATAATTGTCTCCATTAGCAGACCACCCGACTTCATCACCTCTAAACGCCGCACATTCGTCAATAATAAAAAACTGATTGGCCGAGTTTCAGAGAGTTCACCAATCACCGCTTCAGAGAATTACCCAATCCTTCTGATGTTCGGGTAGCGGAAAGGACGTTCCGGGACATCATCACTGCTGCAGCCGCTCGCCATATCCCTGCTGGTCAAATACCCGAAGTAAGACCAAATTTCCCAGCAGAGGCGACGGGATTAGCAAATGAGCGTGATGAGCTTCGTCGTATCAACCCCAATGACCTCAGAGCCAGGGAGCTGACACTGGAAGTTAACAGGCTGGTCGGCGAGCATAAGCGGAACAAATGGTTAAATCATCTGAAGAGCTGCAACATTGGAGCCGGTATAGGTGAATTGTGGGCAACGGTTAAGTCACTCTCGAACGCTGGAAGAAGGGAAGATAGGACCTCAGTCACGTTTTGCGAGGTTACGTTGACTGACCCGAAGAGGTGCGCAAGTAATTTCAATCGACAGTTTGCGAGCATCCCGAGAGTGACAGGGCGAAGAGAAGAGTATTACGTCGCATCAGATCTCTTCCTGCCGAGGATAAATCACCACAATTTACAATGGATGATGTTGCCAATGCCATCAGGAACGCTAAATCATCCAAAGCGTTGGGCCCTGATGGAATCTCCATGGTAATGTTGAAACAGCTGGATGAGCCGGGAGTCGAGTATCTCACCAAAGTCTTCAACTTGTCGCTAGCCACCCTCGTTGTTCCCGAAGTCTGGAAAATGGGCAGGGTGGTCCCACTACGGAAGCCAGGCAAGGATGCCAGCAAAAGTGAATCGTACAGACCGATTTCGCTTTTGTCGACCGTAGCAAAGACACTTGAGGCCTTGCTCCTCCCCAGTATCAGAAATAGCTATCAAGTTGCCGATCATCAACATGGATTCCGTAAGCAGCACAGCACGACAACAGCGCTGCACGCCATTACCACGTATATATGTAAAGGACTCAACTAGAGACGGTCGTGCGATAGAACAGTGATGGTGGCGCTTGACTTATCAAAAGCCTTTGATACAGTCAGGCACTCCACGCTGTTTGAGGACATAGAGCAGACAACCCTCCGGCCAAGCTTGAAACGTTGGATAGTCAACTATATGTGTGGACGCCAGTCGTACGTGGAATTCAGGAATAAGAAGTCCAAACCCCGTAGAGTGAAACAGGGAGTTCCCCAAGGTGGGGTGATATCTCCGGAACTGTTTAACCTCTACCTCTCCTGTATTCCACCCCCTCCAGACGGCATTGAGATCGTGACGTATGCGGATGATTGCATGATCCTGGCGTCGGGTACCTATCCTGATGACATCTGTGAGAGACTGAACAAATATTTAACCGATCTTACCACCTTTTTCCATTCGAGGAATATGCAGATTTCCCCCACAAAATCTACAGCCACTCTGTTCACCACATGGACAGCGCAGTTTGGACGTGAGTTGAATGTCGTGGTCGACGGTAGCAGAATTCCGACCACAAACTGCCCTAAACTTTTAGGGGTCACATTCGACACTACATTCACGTCGTGTGCACACGCCACAGCTATCTGCGACAAGTTGAAAAATAGGAACAAGGTCCTCAAGTCCCTGGCCGGCAGCACTTGGGGTGCAGATAAAGAAACCTTGTTGGCCACGTATAACGCGATTGGTCTGTCTGTGGTAAGCTATGCGGCTCCAGTGTGGTCCCCGAGATTGTGTGATTCGAACTGGAAAAGATTCAAACTTGCCAGAATGCCGCCCTGAGAACAGCGACAGGGTGCCTCCTCAAATCTTCAGTGGACCATCTACAGGAGGAGGCAAAAATTCTTCCTGTAAAGCAACACAATGAGATGCTTTCGTTGCAGTAGCTGCTTGGATGTTATCGTGTGAGCCATCCCAATCACCATCTTGTGGGTAGGCCCGGCCCATTCAGGGAGATCAGGAAGGATATCCATGCTCTAGAGGGAGAGGTCCAACGATACAGGAGAGAACCTCTAGATCAACAAGCATATCAAGCAGGATTGAATAGCATTCACACGGACGCAGTTGCCAAGGCCTTAAGCAATTATAGTGTGAATAATGTACTCGGAGTACATCCTCCATCTATCGCAGCTGAGGAGCGTCAGCTGTCACGACAAACCAGAGTAGTTTTGGCTCAACTACGCTCGGGATATTGCAGTCGCCTAAATTCGTATTGGGCGGAAATCGATCGCGCCGTGCAAGACATATGCCCAGTATGCGGCATGAGCCCGCACGACACACAACACCTATTTAACTGCCCCGCCAAACCTACCCATCTAACTCCAGTGGATCTGTGGCTACATCCCATCGAAGCAGCCACTTTTCTGGAACTGGAGATAGACCCAGAGCCAGATTGAACAGAGGAACGAACAAATAAACATAACAAAAACACTGTTACAACAACAACAACACTGTTGCTGTAGGTATAACCTTACCACTACCTTTTATTGGTTGCTAATTTACCGATGTATATCGTTAATTACCGAAATTATAAGCATTTTAATTTTACCGATTTTTGTCAGTAACAAAGAAAATATCATATATATATATATATATATATATATATATATATATATATATATATATATATATATGATATATATATATATGATATATATATATATATATATATATATATATATATATATATATATATATATATATATATGTCCTTTATTTTTGTTTCATATACATATCTACACATAAAAGTAAACAGAACATAGGGCGATTCTCTCCATCTTCTGCGATCATTGCAATGCAGACTTGGCTATGTCATCATCAGGTCTTCTGGGAACATGACCGATCCAAGTCCATTTTCGCTTTTTTATTTCTTTTTCCACAGGTATGTTATTTGTAAGGTCAAGCAGATCATTTGTGCTTATGGTGTTTGGCCAATAGATGCGGAGTATACGTCTTAGACATCTGTTTACGAAAGTTTGCAGCTTCTTCATGTTGAATTGTATTAGTCCCTACGTGGTAGAACCGTACAGCAACACCGATTTTACGCTGCTATCAAAAATTCCCAGCTTGGTTTTACGGCTTATGTTGTTGGATTCCCGAACTTTATGCAGCACATCTTCTTCAGATCCACCATGCGCTGATATTATGCTTCCAAGGTAGCTAAAGGTGTCGACGCTTTCAATGACAATGTCGTTTACAGTCAACGGCGTTGTTACATTACTGCCAATTCTCATCATCTTTGTCTTTCTGATCCCACTTTTACAATAATGCAAAGTTGGTGGTCAAACAACGGAGATATCGCAATAGTCGGTAATGCATCCCTTTTCCATTTTTGTAACCACGTAACAAGACGCAATTTTAATCGGATCGTCACGAAATTTTGGAGAGGAAGCCTATTGTGTTTGGTGGTAGTCGCCTAATATTTAGGTGTCGGAATTTCCAAAAAACTTATGTTCAGAAAATTCAACTTTTTGTTCTAATCCTAACATTCCCTCTTCTAGTAGGAGCATTCTAAACGGAAAGCCCAATTTGCCATTATTTAAATCACGCAACAGGTCGGAATTTTGTTCGGATAATCACGGAATTTTGGTGGCTAATGGGAGTCCCATATTAAGTTTGATGATAGTTGGATTATATTCCCTAAAATAATTTTTACCAGTGAAAAGCTTATACACAGGGGTGGTGGTGTAAGGTATCACATAGTCGGCCCCGCCCCGACTGCTCATTTGTTTAACCTTTTTTAGGTATTTGGGGTATCCGTGGCCGAACAATTTTTGCACCTAACAGGAAACTAATTATTCCATTTTAGTTGCGATTATTTTATAGTGAAGGCTATAAAAGTTCGTCCTGAACTCAATGTTTTTACTTGTTTTTTATTTTATTAATGAGCATGTGCAAGAATAAAACTGTTAACATATATATTAACCCTCCGTCATGCACATGTATCTGGCCAGATATTTTAGGAATTCAACTGTGATATTCTAATTTAGCTAGGGGCTTGAGTCTCCAGGTACCCTCTACAAATATTGTAAGGTATCGTTTTATGAAAAAACACATTAAAAAAAAAAAAAAAAACAACAAACAAAATTTATGTAGATTTTTTCATCTATACATCGTATACGTAGCGCATGTATCTGACCAGATACACACTCAGTTTGTATGAACAGTTATGTACTTTATTGATATATGTATTCCTAACGAAATGAGAAAGGGTCGTTCTCGTCCTGTTTTGTCATCGCTATTTGGATTCCACGAAAACTTGGTATCAATTTGCAGCTACGTGCAAAAAAAAAAAATAAATGTGTGAACCTACTTTCGACAGTTCATTTTACGAAACATTGTGAAGCGGAAGCAATGAAACTCGAAGCAATTACCATTTACGCGGGATAAGCATGTACTAAGAACAAAAAAAAGAGAAAATATATATCTGGCTGGCGTGATAACAATATAACACTATAATATTATCACTAAAATAGCATATTTTTCATATAAATGTACTGAAATATATACTGTATCTGGCCAGATACATGCGCTACGTACGTGACTATCGGAACATGTGCATGCCGGAGAGTTAATAATGTTATTCGTTTATACAAATAAAATGTTTTATAGTGATGTTTGAATTAATTCTCTTTCGAGTTAATCTGTTCTGACGTAAGAGGGGCATTGAAAATTAGGAGTTCACAGAAGTTCCGCACATTCAAAATTATGCTACATTTCACGGGTGGCTACGTCACATTGTAGTTTTATTTTAAATTTTGTAAAAATTTTGTTTTGCAATAATTTAGTTAACTAACTGTAAGTTCAATCAAGTATGTAGCGGTTTCCAAAAGGACGATAGTGGTGTTTGTCGAGAACCAGGCGGCAATGTTTGCATTCTAACTGCTTAACCTATTAAGGTTGTTTTTTTTTTTATTAAGGTTGTTTTATTAAGGTTGTTAACATGTGTAAAGATAGGAAAGCTACGGAACGAAATCACTTTCTGTTGGGTACCTGGATGTTGTCGTTAACCAAGTTATTTTCTACTTACAGGAGAAACGCAATTGACTTTTGGTCCTCGGCAGCATTTATATGCTGTGCATTTAATCATAAAAAACAGATCGATAGAGTCGTCTAAAAACAAATGATAAGTATTCTCTAAGCAAGGGTCTGTTGCTCTGCCATAGACAGATGAGATGTGATAATAATAATGAACTATATCAGCTCGCCTTTTTACACAAAACTGTTATCTGTCCCAGTACTTCTCAAAAGTTCAACCATTTGGGCTTATGAACAGTTTTAGATCGGTTTCAAAGTTTTTTTCTTGGAGCAGTCTATGATTCCCGACATATTGGCTCAAAAGATCATTAAAATAACAGCTATATTTTATATTTGCAAGTCGTATATCACCGATATTTTTCTACTCCAAAATATTGCAATTCATTTTGTCTTTACCGGTCAAAGAAATGCTTCCGTTCTGTCCATTCAACTTCATCTTCGGCTTGTGGCTTGATGATGTCGTTGAAGTTGATCGCATGTAACAAAAGCGTCCAGCGTCTATATAAAATATAGAATGGCACAAGAAAACTACAAAAACAAAGAAGACTGTATATTTTTTGAAAAGCAAAAATAATTTATCATTTTGGAAAATTTATGGCAACTTTTAGTTGTATTGCAAAAAATAATCATACACAATCACACTTACAAACAAACATACATACGTAAAATATCGAGAATCGTTTGGATGGATCTTCGGCGAGTTACCAGTTTATGCAAACACAAAAAGTTTTATTTTCTGTTAAAGTTCTGGTTTACCCCTTTCTGCTTCAATGTTGAGGAAGATTTGACCGCAACATTATTGACTTAGCTATGATGCTGCTTTGATGAAAAATTGCTACCATCTACGCAAAATGTTATCAGCGCCATAATTAAATAACACCGGGAGGTATCTCAGATGCGAAACAAATGAATTGCCCAAGTGTCAACTGCATTGGCAGGCCGTGAGTTGTTGTTGTTTTGCCTTTATTTCATCTTCTTCACTCTTAAACTTATTGGAAAGAAAGGGTTATGGTTTAGCAATTGTTGTTTTTGTTGCTGCTGTTGTTGTTTTTCTCTCGGCTGACATTTACTTTATAAATAAAATAAATAATATCAATTGTTTTTAGATGAATGAATTATGAGCAATGCGGTTAACAAGCTGCGATTTTTATGGACTGTGTAAACTGTAACAAAAGACTTTGAGAGTTGTTAGGTGGCTTCATCAATAAAAAATATCATTTTGAATATGAGCTGGTTTAAAGAGAAGGGCGAATAAAATTATTACTGGAAATATGTACGAGATTACATGGTATTCGATTTTTAGAATATTTATTAACAGACCTACAAACGTCACGGATTTCGGTGGTACCATAACGACTAACTTACCGACGTCTAGCTGAATAATAAGTTCTGAATTCATTGGTGGCGATTTTTATTGGGATAGTTGTTGCATTTTTTTTCAAAATAGTCTGGCTTAATCCCATTGTTATTGTTTTAATATTTTAAAACAATTACTTTATTAGTGGAGAAAATGTAGCATTGCTCGTCAACGGGTAAGGCAGGGAAGATTAAAGGTTTGGATCTAGCCACAGAATCTCATCAGTTCCCTTGTTTTTTGTTTGCGGATATTTTCCGTCGATGTTATCCGCAAACAAAAACAAGTAAAAAAGCATTAAGTTCGGCCGGGCCGAACTTTTCATACCCTCCACCATAAAATATTCTGAACTAAAATGGAATAATTACTTTTCATTCCTGCCCTCAACTTTAAGTGGGTACGTTAAAATGTCAGATAATGTTTATGTACATTTATGCTTCATTCGGGAGGCCCTTTTTTATGGTGCCTATATCTAACTATGTATGTTGACAATTTTTGGTGGGCTAGAAATTGGGAAGTACTGTTATATAGGGGTTATAATAAAACATGGGCCTATGTTGACAGTTTTTGATGGGAGCCTTTAATGTCAAATAACTCCTAATTCGGTTAAAAAATTTAGCTAGAATCTTCAAAATATCGAAAATCGGTACATAACGTGGGAACTTCAAATGTCATTAACAGCTAGTTCGGAGGTATCTGGGCTATACGAAAATATGAACTTAAATGAACCGTTATATGGGGGCTATACCAAAACGTGGACCTATGTCCACAAGTTTTGTCATATAAGTTTATTGACATTTAAGAACTTTAAATGTCAAATTATAGCTACATCGGTCTGAAAATGTAGCTACAAACGTCAAAACACCGCAAATCGGGGGTACCGTTATATTGGGGCTATACCAAAATGTGGACCTATGTCCACAAGTTTTGTTATATATGTTTATTGACACTTAAGAACCCTAAGTGTCAAAATATAGCTAAATCGGTCTGAAAATGTAGCTAAAACTGTCAAAATACCGTAAATCGGGGGGTACCGTTATATGGGGGCTATACCGAAACGTGGACCTATGTCCACAACTTTTGTTATATAAGTTTATTGACATTTAAGAACCCTAAATGTCAAATTATAGCTACATCGGTCTGAAAATGTAGCTAAAAACGTCAAAATACCGCAAATCGGAGGGTACCGTTGTATGGGGGCTATACCAAAACGTGGACCTATGTCCACAAGTTTTGTCATATAAGTTTATTGACATTTAAGAACTTTAAATGTCAAATTATAGCTACATCGGTCTGAAAATGTAGCTACAAACGTCAAAACACCGCAAATCGGGGGTACCGTTATATTGGGGCTATACCAAAACGTGGACCTATGTCCACAAGTTTTGTTATATAGGTTTATTGACACTTAAGAACCCTAAATGTCAAATTATAGCTATATCGGTCTGAAAATGTAGCTAAAAACATCAAAACACCGTAAATCGGGGGCACCGTTATATGGGGGCTATACCAAAACGGGGACCTATGTCCACAACTTTTGTTATATAAGTTTATTGACACTTAAGAACCCTAAATGTTAAATTATAGCTACATCGGTCTGAAAATGTAGCTAAAAACGTCAAAATACCGCAAATCGGAGGGTACCGTTATATGGGAGCTATACCAAAACGTGGACCTATGTCCACAACTTTTGTTATATAAGTTTATTGACACTTAAGAACCCTAAATATCAAATTATAGCTATATCGGTCTGAAAATGTAGCTAAAAACATCAAAACACCGTAAATCGGGGGGCACCGTTATATGGGGGCTATACCAAAACGGGGACCTATGTCCACAACTTTTGTTATATAAGTTTATTGACACTTAAGAACCCTAAATGTAAAATTATAGCTACATCGGTCTGAAAATGTAGCTAAAAACGTCAAAATACCGCAAATCGGAGGGTACCGTTATATGGGGACTATACCAAAACGTGGACCTATGTCCACAACTTTTGTTATATAAGTTTATTGACACTTAAGAACCCTAAATGTCAAATTATTGCTATATCGGTCTGAAAATGTAGCTAAAAACATCAAAACACCGTAAATCGGGGGGCACCGTTATATGGGGGCTATACCAAAACGGGGACCAATGTCCACAACTTTTGTTATATAAGTTTATTGACACTTAAGAACCCTAAATGTAAAATTATAGCTACATCGGTCTGAAAATGTAGCTAAAAACGTCAAAATACCGCAAATCGGAGGATACCGTTATATGGGGGCTATACCAAAACGTGGACCTATGTCCACAACTTTTGTTATATAAGTTTATTGACACTTAAGAACCCTAAATGTCAAATTATAGTTATATCGGTCTGAAAATGTAGCTAAAAACATCAAAACACCGTAAATCGGGGAGCACCGTTATATGGGGGCTATACCAAAACGGGGACCTATGTCCAGAACTTTTGTTATATAAGTTTATTGACACTTAAGAACCCTAAATGTAAAATTATAGCTACATCGGTCTGAAAATGTAGCTAAAAACGTCAAAATACCGTAAATTGGGGGTACCGTTATATGGGGGCTATACCAAAACGTGGACCTATGTCCACAACTTTTGTTATATAAGTTTATTGATACTTAAGAACCCTAAATGTCAAGTTATAGCTAAATCGGTCTGAAAATGTAGCTAAAAACGTCAAAATACCGCAAATCGGGGGGTACCCTTATATGGGGGCTATACCAAAACGTGGACCTATGTCCACAAGTTTTGTTATATATGTTTATTGATACTTAAGAACCCTAAATGTCAAATTATAGCCAAATCGGTCTGAAAATGTAGCTGAAAACGTCAAAATACCGTAAATCGGGGGGTACCGTTATATGGGGGCTATACCAAAACGTGGACCGATGTATCCCTTCTTCGAACTTGATCTTCCGACGGCTAAAAAAATGGTATTTCCCAATTTTCAGCGAAATCGGTCAACAAATGCGACCTGTATGTTGCGAACGGACGGACGGACGGACGGACATGCATAAATCGACTCAGAAAGTGATTCTATGTATATCCCTAGAAGGAACTATGGGTCTATCTCGCTTCCTTTTGTATGTTACATACAAATGCACTAACACATAATACCCCTTACCACATAGTGGTGTAGGGTATAAACAGTAAACAAAATTCAATAATTTTTACAAAAAAAAAAACTTTTTATACCCAAACATCAATTGTTGGCTTGAAATATAAGAGTGACCAAAGAAAAAAACCCCATTAGAAGTTTTTCTTTGGTACTACCATATAACCCCAACAAAAGTGTTTGCAAAACAAGACAAACGTTATCGACTGTTATGTGTCGTTGAATTACACCAAAGTCGGAGTAACAAAATTTAGTTCTCTATTAAAGCAGTGAACCAAACATACAACACGGTGCGCCTTAACTAAATTGAAATGAAAGGTGCTTACACCTGGGAAGTTTTTGCGATTTTTGAAACTACGATGAGAAAAATCAAAAAACAAAAAAATTGCCGAAGGGATTTTGAAATAATTCGCGGTCAAAGTTCACATTTTTAGGGCTAGTTTAAGTTTTCACGATTTTGCTTGGAAACCGCAAGCCCCATCGAAATAGGATTTAAGAAAGTATTGTAGCAGTGAAAATTCCCTATAAGATTGTACTTTATGATGTTTTTGTAGGCATTACCATTTTTGAGATAAAGAAGTTCAAGTTTTGGCAATTTACTGACTGTATCGTCTCCTTATAAAACTAGGTCATGACTGCAAATTCCCAACTTAAACTTATATATCTCAAAAATGGTGCAACCTAGAAAAAAATTACGAAAACCAATCTTATAGGGAATTTTCACAGCTATAAGATTTTCTCTTCGATAAGACTTAGCGTTTTCAAGCAAATCGTGAAAACCTAACAAAAAATAACCTGAAAATGTGACCTTAACTTCTATATCTCAAACATGGAAAACTGTAGGAAAAAATAATATCTCCGGCGATTTTTTATTTTTTCTCATCTATGAACATTGTAGTTTCAGAAACTTCAAAAACTTCCCAGGTGTAAGCACCTTTTATTTAAATATAGTTAAGGCGCTCCGTGACAAACGTGACAGTGTTTCTCAGTCAGAACATTGCACTATAGGTAATTTGGACAGTTTTTATACCCTACACCACTATGTGGTAAGGGGTATTATGTGTTAGTGCATTTGTATGTAACATACAAAAGGAAGCGAGATAGACCCATAGTTCCTTCTAGGGATATACATAGAATCACTTTCTGAGTCGATTTATGCATGTCCGTCCGTCCGTCCGTCCGTTCGCAACATACAGGTCGCATTTGTTGACCGATTTCGCTGCAAATTGGGGAATACCATTTTTTTAGCCGTCGGAAGATCAAGTTCGAAGAAGGGATATATCGGTCCACGTTTTGGTATAGCCCCCATATAACGGTACCCCCCGATTTACGGTATTTTGACGTTTTCAGCTACATTTTCAGACCGATTTGGCTATAATTTGACATTTAGGGTTCTTAAGTATCAATAAACATATATAACAAAAGTTGTGGACATAGGTCCACGTTTTGGTATAGCCCCCATATAAGGGTACCCCCCGATTTGCGGTATTTTGACGTTTTTAGCTACATTTTCAGACCGATTTAGCTATAACTTGACATTTAGGGTTCTTAAGTATCAATAAACTTATATAACAAAAGTTGTGGACATAGGTCCACGTTTTGGTATAGCCCCCATATAACGGTACCCCCAATTTACGGTATTTTGACGTTTTTAGCTACATTTTCAGACCGATGTAGCTATAATTTTACATTTAGGGTTCTTAAGTGTCAATAAACTTATATAACAAAAGTTCTGGACATAGGTCCCCGCTTTGGTATAGCCCCCATATAACGGTGCCCCCCGATTTACGGTGTTTTGATGTTTTTAGCTACATTTTCAGACCGATATAACTATAATTTGACATTTAGGGTTCTTAAGTGTCAATAAACTTATATAACAAAAGTTGTGGACATAGGTCCACGTTTTGGTATAGCCCCCATATAACGGTATCCTCCGATTTGCGGTATTTTGACGTTTTTAGCTACATTTTCAGACCGATGTAGCTATAATTTTACATTTAGGGTTCTTAAGTGTCAATAAACTTATATAACAAAAGTTGTGGACATTGGTCCCCGTTTTGGTATAGCCCCCATATAACGGTGCCCCCGATTTACGGTGTTTTGATGTTTTTAGCTACATTTTCAGACCGATATAGCAATAATTTGACATTTAGGGTTCTTAAGTGTCAATAAACTTATATAACAAAAGTTGTGGACATAGGTCCACGTTTTGGTATAGTCCCCATATAACGGTACCCTCCGATTTGCGGTATTTTGACGTTTTTAGCTACATTTTCAGACCGATGTAGCTATAATTTTACATTTAGGGTTCTTAAGTGTCAATAAACTTATATAACAAAAGTTGTGGACATAGGTCCCCGTTTTGGTATAGCCCCCATATAACGGTGCCCCCCGATTTACGGTGTTTTGATGTTTTTAGCTACATTTTCAGACCGATATAGCTATAATTTGATATTTAGGGTTCTTAAGTGTCAATAAACTTATATAACAAAAGTTGTGGACATAGGTCCACGTTTTGGTATAGCTCCCATATAACGGTACCCTCCGATTTGCGGTATTTTGACGTTTTTAGCTACATTTTCAGACCGATGTAGCTATAATTTAACATTTAGGGTTCTTAAGTGTCAATAAACTTATATAACAAAAGTTGTGGACATAGGTCCCCGTTTTGGTATAGCCCCCATATAACGGTGCCCCCGATTTACGGTGTTTTGATGTTTTTAGCTACATTTTCAGACCGATATAGCTATAATTTGACATTTAGGGTTCTTAAGTGTCAATAAACCTATATAACAAAACTTGTGGACATAGGTCCACGTTTTGGTATAGCCCCAATATAACGGTACCCCCGATTTGCGGTGTTTTGACGTTTGTAGCTACATTTTCAGACCGATGTAGCTATAATTTGACATTTAAAGTTCTTAAATGTCAATAAACTTATATGACAAAACTTGTGGACATAGGTCCACGTTTTGGTATAGCCCCCATACAACGGTACCCTCCGATTTGCGGTATTTTGACGTTTTTAGCTACATTTTCAGACCGATGTAGCTATAATTTGACATTTAGGGTTCTTAAATGTCAATAAACTTATATAACAAAAGTTGTGGACATAGGTCCACGTTTCGGTATAGCCCCCATATAACGGTACCCCCCGATTTACGGTATTTTGACAGTTTTAGCTACATTTTCAGACCGATTTAGCTATATTTTGACACTTAGGGTTCTTAAGTGTCAATAAACCTATATAACAAAACTTGTGGACATAGGTCCACATTTTGGTATAGCCCCAATATAACGGTACCCCCGATTTGCGGTGTTTTGACGTTTGTAGCTACATTTTCAGACCGATGTAGCTATAATTTGACATTTAAAGTTCTTAAATGTCAATAAACTTATATGACAAAACTTGTGGACATAGGTCCACGTTTTGGTATAGCCCCCATATAACGGTTCATTTAAGTTCATATTTTCGTATAGCCCAGATACCTCCGAACTAGCTGTTAATGACATTTGAAGTTCCCACGTTATGTACCGATTTTCGATATTTTGAAGATTCTAGCTAAATTTTTTAACCGAATTAGGAGTTATTTGACATTAAAGGCTCCCATCAAAAACTGTCAACATAGGCCCATGTTTTATTATAACCCCTATATAACAGTACTTCCCAATTTCTAGCCCACCAAAAATTGTCAACATACATAGTTAGATATAGGCACCATAAAAAAGGGCCTCCCGAATGAAGCATAAATGTACATAAACATTATCTGACATTTTAACGTACCCACTTAAAGTTGAGGGCAGGAATGAAAAGTAATTATTCCATTTTAGTTCAGAATATTTTATGGTGGAGGGTATGAAAAGTTCGGCCCGGCCGAACTTAATGCTTTTTTACTTGTTTATTTTTTTTTTTGCACTTTTAATAAAGCGAGTTTTTATACCCTACACCACTATGTGGGGAGGGTATTATAAGTTGGTTTTGGCCAAAAAGTTTGTAACGCATCGAAATAATGGTCGTAGACCCATACTTATATATACCAAAATGAATGTCTCGACGAGCTGAGTCGATCTGGCTATGTGTGTCCGTCCGTCAGTCCGTCCGTCCGTCCGTCTGTCCGTCTGTCCGTCTGTCCAGTTCTATACGGCTCTCAGTTTCTATACGGCGTATATAAAAACCAAAACCTGACAATAAAAGTAGAACATATCACCTTTCTAATGATGTAAAGTAGGTTCTCGTAGGTAATCAAACAACGAAGGTATCACAATAGTCGCAAATAAAACCCAAATTTTCATTTTTGTGATTTTAATTATAATGACGAATATCACAGCTTTGGTTGGGGACTTTCCAAAAGCAAATCCTGGCTATAAAAGTAGAAGATCCCATCTTTACAATGATGTAAACTAGGTCGGCGTAGGTGACCAAATAACGGAGATATCGCAATAGTCGGTAATACATCCCATTTTTCTACATTTTTGGAAATCACGCTACAGGTCTCAATTTAGATCGGATCGTCACGAAATTTTGAGGGTTAGTGGGGCTCACACAGATGAAGAAGCCTATTGATTTTGGTGATGGTCGGATAATATTTAGGGGTCGTAATGTGCAAAAAACTTATTTGGAGAAAAAGACAACGTTTTTTTTTCCTAAGCGAATATCTCAGCTTCAATATGTGGTATACCAAAAGCAGAACCTGGCAATGAAAGTAGAAAATATCGCCTTTCTAATGGTGTAAAGTGGGTTCTCGTTTGTGATCAAACAACGAATATATCGCAATACAGCTAATAGAACCCAACATTTTATTTTTGCGATTTTGATAATAATGACGAATATCACAGCTTCGATTGGGGATCTTCCAAAAACAAAGTCTGACTATGAAAGAAGAAAATCCCATCTTTACAGTGATGCAAAGGAGGTTGGCGTAGGTGGCCACATAACGGAGATATCACAATAGTCGGCAATACATCCCATTTTTTCATTTTTTTGCAATCACGCTACAGGTCGCAATTTTGATCGGATCGTCACGAAATTTTGGGTGTTATTGGGGGTCCCAAAGAGGAAAAAACCTTTTGATTTTTGATAATGGTCGGATATTATTCAGGGGTCGGAATGTGACAAAAAAATATTTGGAAAAAAGACCAACGTTTTATTTCAAAGTTAATATCTCCCTTCTATAGGAGGTATATCGAAAGCAAAACCTGGCAAGGAAAGTAGAAAATATCACCTTTACAACGATGTGAAGTAGGTTGTCATAGGTGGTCAAACAACAGACATATCGCAATAATCGGTAATGCATCCCTTTTTCCATTTTTATGCAATCACACTACGAAATTTTGATCGGATCCTCACGAAATTTTGGGGGTTGATGGGGGTCTAACAGAGAAAGAAGCCTATTGATGGTTGGCATACATCCCACTTTTCCATTTTTTATTTGGGTTGTACTGTCGATGCACTTAAATGCTTTTCAAAAAATTGACCTGTGTTAATGAAGACATTCAGAGCAAAGGCGCTATGCTATCCCAATTTTAATATTTTGAATTTTATTAGTCAAAAGCTTATGAACAGGGGTAGTGGTGTAGGGTATCACATAGTCGGCCCCGACCCGACTATAGCCTTGGCTCACTTGTTTAATTTGATTCGAAGAAAGAACCTGTAAAATTCTATGGATGTGCAACTTGTTCAAAAATATTCAAAACTCGCGGTATAATTCGAAGTTCAAATCAAAATTTCGAAGACAAAATAAAAAAATGTAAAAAAAAAGATGAAAACTCAGAGCAGAATTTAAACGCAATTTGTAAGAGTTTGGTAATAATCAAATACATAGATATAATATTCAGTGGAATGGTGGCGGGGTACACTTTTTGTTTTAAGAAATAATTTTCTTCAAAATGTTTCTTACAGCTGAAAAAATCTTCATACACTAAGATGTTTTTTTATAAAAAATTATAGGTTTTATTATAGACTTTTACAATACTATCCAACTTTGTATTAAAATTGCCACCGGGAATATCTTCAGCAAAGGGTTCTGAATCAACTGCATAATTACCAAGGTGCAATTTTTAGAGTTATATCTCTTTTTTGAAGATGCCCTCCTTGCAGAAAAACAATTTTTTTTTATTTTTGTTTGGTGAAGGAAATATAAAATATAGACCTGTCGTGCTCAAAATTTTTGTTAGTTATAGTCGTAATAAGTTTTTACTAGGGATCATGATTGCTTTATTTATTTGGTCCTTTTACAAAAATAATATTTATAAAGATCTCTTCGCGAATCAATATTTTAAACATATCAATGTTTATAAAAATGTTTTGGCAGATCAGTATTTTAGTTTATTATAACCGTTTTTCTTTTGTGTTAACCGCGTTCATTTGATTGGAAGGAATAAAATTGGTAATATGAGAATAGGGGGGTAGGAAAAAGAAAATTTCTTCGTTGTATCCGGCATTCGTTATAAACGTATAATTCTTATTAAAGCTTACTTTTAAATATCATATGTTAAAATATTTGAAACAGTGCTTAAATTCGCCGGTATCCCCTTGTGCTTTAAAGCGGCAATGAAAATCCTAACAAATTGTAAAAAATTCTACTCGCGGGGTAACAATTTTTGTTCAATATAATCGTGGTCGTTTTAAGCAGTTGGATGTGTGTACAAATATTAAAAAAATTATTTGGAAACACAAAACTTTGTTCGCTGTTAACGTAGTTTCTTATAACCGATGTTCGCTATATCTGAATTTTACTGTGTAATTCTTTGTTTTATCTTTCTTATGCATATAAAGCATTAATAATGTATAAAAAGCCTATAAGTTCACCGCTATTATTTTTTGCCTCAAAAACAGACCAAATTACCTATAGTGCATTGGTGGCGTTTTTTATTCGAACAGCTAGTTTATGACGTTGTAAGGGATCACAAAGAATCCCTGGAATGTTTGACAGTTTTTAGCATAAACGTACTCAGGACAGTTTGACATACGACCAAGCGTTGTGTTGTTTACAGTGGCATGAAAATATCACTTTGAAAATAAATGAGGTCCGACCAAAAACGGAAAAAAAAATATTTTTGGTCTATAATTTATTTCCTGCAGGGCATACTCGTATACTGGCAAAGTAGCCTACATATGCAAAAAGAACTACTGACTTTTCCCCCTGATGCAAATTGCAATAACGTGTCTGTTAGATAACGGGCCTACTGCCTAATATACACTCGCGATCATCTGAATAGGTTTCAATTTTTTTCTTTGTGTATGTTAAGGTATCTTCTGATGTGTTCGTATAACAGATCAATACTATTTAGTTTTTGAGAGTGCTATACTATGCCAACATCCACAAGAAAAAACTTAACGGTGTTGCCATATTTTCGGAAAATATCCCAATTATAACAAAAAATGTTCAAAAAAGTTTCCAAATTTTGCGATCATCAGAATAGGTTTGAATCAAATAAAATTGAAAAATTGTACTACCCATTCAAATATTGCGCAGTTTTTTGGTTTAGTTTAGTAAATTGGAACATTCTGATAAATCCTACAACAAATTTGAATCGCTTTATTAGGAACGTGGGTTCAATTCTCAACCTGGAAAAGTTACCATGAACTTTCGGATAAAATCAAGAAATATTCCAACAAAAACATTTTATAAACCGGCTTTAAATGACTTTTATAAACCGGCTTTAAATGACTTTTTGATTTCGTTATATCTTCTGAGCTTCGAAAATTGTCAGAAAGCAAATACCAAGTGTTAGCCATATTACTAGGATCGATAAATTAGAAATGTCTTTGAAAATAGTTGGTATTTGAGCTCAAGTTTCATTTTTATATTTATATTTTTATACTTTATTATACTTGCTGTACAAATTTAAGTATTATCATGCTCACAAATCCACCATAGTTGACCACATGTATCATAAATGTTCGAAAATTGGTCTGGAAGAATGTTTCTTCGACGACATTAACGTAGAAAATTTTCATTAAAATTTAACTCAAAGCTGCATGATATCGCCGACTTTTATAGTGCTTATTCTCAGGGGTAGTGGTGTAGGGTATGACATGGTTGGCCCCGTCCGACTATAGCCTTAGCTTACTTGTTTTTACATAAATCCAGAATCGGAAGTAATTAAATCAATTATAAAGTTATCTTCAAAATATGCATGAATTTTCTTACAGTGACATAAAACTACATTATTTAAAAAAAACCCTTATAATATGGGACTGTCATAAATAGTGACACAAAATCATTTAAATATTCGTACCTTTAATCTAATACACATATCAGGAATATTGCCAATTATTTCATATTCCATTTCAGAAAAAAAGGATATTTTTTTTTCGCGCTACATCAACGATTTTTGATATGTAGATTAAGAAAAAAATTGCCAGTACGAATCTGGTCGCGAGCCAATTTTTGTTGTTGCGGACAAAAGTTATGGCGCTTTTATTTCGCTTTTTAAGAAAGAAAATATTATAAAAACGCTAATTATTTTAATTAGCACCATTGTTACAAAAAAGTTCTGTCAAAGTGACTTCAGCGAGTAGATTGCATAATACCTGCAAAATGTTACACAGAATTCGCGGAATGTACATAAAATTGATAAATTATTGAATATAAGCCAACTTTTTTCAAAATTAAGGCCAACTTAGTGGTCATAAAATTGCATAAAAATTTGTTGTGGATCTAAACTTCACGGCGAATCAAATGAGACTACAATCGTACAGATTGGTGTTATAGTTTTGATGTTACAGCCAAAATAAGCACATATTTTGGTCAAAAAACAATTTTTTATTTGACAAAATATTTTTTCACATGCATTATGTAGTAGAAACTATTGAAAAAATCTATAGTAATATTTCCTTCGTTTTGCTTAAATCTTTCAATAAAATAGACGGATTTTGCTTTATTGATATTCATATTAAAGCTTTCCCATTAGGGAAGGTAATTGGGTTGATGAGGATATATCTCAAAGCTTCTGAAATGGAAACAGAGGTCAAATAACGCATTTTAATTTATATGCATTTTAAAATACGTGTAAATCGCGTAATTATTAAAATCATTTTGTCCGCATGTGATTTTCATGTACTGCAAGACCATATCTTTTAGTTTATATATATTTTTCGAAATGTACATTGGAGGCTAAGATGTAGCATCGGTTGCATCCTAGCATTAAAAAACCTATAAAATATCTATAATTTGCGCAAAGTGCATACAATTTTTGTCCGCATCCGATTTCAGTGTTCACCATGAAAATCTATGTAGATATATACCTATTTCAAGGCGATCAATCAAGAACCGTGGATGTAGCATCACACACTATTTTTTGAGATAAAATGAATGTAGCTCCCTTATAAGTGAAGTTTTCAAATCTCTGTTTCCGCTAAAACGAAGATGCTGTACTAGTTGTTTCATTGCAGTGGAAACGAACCGCAGAAAACGCGATAAAATACGCAATATTTCCAAAAACAATTTTAGACGATTTTTATACCCTCCACCATAGGATGGGGGTATATTAAGTTTGTCACTACGTTTGTAACTACTCGAAATATTCATTATAGACCCCACAAAGTATATATATTCTTGATCAGCGTGCAATTCTACATCGATATAGCCATGTCCGTCCGTCTGTCCGTCTGTCCGTCTGTCCGTCTGTGGAAATCACTCTAGCGTCCGAACGGATTGACGTAGGTTGATGAAATTTTGGGAAAATATGTTATATTTACGTAGGACTTTTGGTATTGAAAGCGGGCTATGTAGGTCCACGCTTTCGTATAGCCCCCATACAAAATGACGCGTGACGCGTCGTCGTTTTAAGGAATTTTTAAGATATTTGGCCCATTTTACCACCGAATTGGTTGTAATTTGGTACTTTGTGTCTCCAGAGGCCAAAAAATATTCCTACCAAAGTTGGGTTATATAGGTCCACGTTTTGGTATAGCCCCCATATAAGGCCCCATATAAAGTACGCGTCATTTTAATATATTTTGAATGTATTAGACCAATTTGACCAAAGAATCGGTTGTAACTTGGTATTTTGTGTTTCTAGAGGCTAAGAAACATTTCTACCATAAAATGTTTATATAGGCCCACGTGTTGATATAGCCCCCATAGGACGATATCTCCCGATTTTTGGTATTTTAAAGGTTTTGGCCTCATTATCACACCGAGATGGCTGAAATTTGTGGTGGAGGGTATAAAAAGTTCGGCCCGACCGAACTTAACGCTTTTCTTACTTGTTCTACTTTGGAATTTCTCGTAACTCGCGTTTTAGTAGATGGATTTTCACGGGGAATGATTTATTGGATCAGGAACGTAAAAAACTAAAATGTGCAATCAAGTACGAAGAAATCGAATAACAATTGTTAAAATAAGGCCCGAAAAATATGATTTTTAGAAAAATGTTCACACAAAATTTTCGCATTTGGATGCAGATTTCTATGAAGCTGTGCAGACTACATTCACAATATTCTTATCAAATAACTCAGAATCGCATGTACTACAATCCTATATATGGTTTTTTAAAAAACGTGTTTGCGGAATGAAATTAGAAGAAATTTTCAAAAAACACTGTAAATCTGGCTTCAAAATGTCAGCATCATTTAATGGTAGAAGCAGACGAAATTTTGAAAAGTAATACATTAGAGAGATGATCCTTATTTAGTTTGCTTCTGCTTTTACTTTGACAAGAAACTCGAGATAAGTGTGGTTTACTCACAAATAGAGAGATATTAAAAAAAGACATGGTGGCTTCAACCCATTTTCACCAATTTTTTAACATAAATAAAGCCACAGCTTCCTCGCAAATTATCTTTTAAGGCCAATATTTTTTGCCACGTCCAAAAACATTTCATTTTATCCAAAAGTATTTAATTTGTATAATATACAATCACGAGTCGCGTGTTCTAAAAGGGTAAACCTTGGCTTCAGCTATGTTAAATTTTCAAAAATATTGGTGATATACATATGTACATACATGTACTCATTCGAAACAAAAATATTCACTCACAAGGATTTTATTTCATGTGTCGCAACTCCATGCTGTTTTTCCAATAAAAAATATCATATAGTTTTTCTTTAATTAGACCACAAAATGTGTCAAACCAATCGAAAAAATGTATAACCAGCAAGTTATGCCACAATATAAAATTATTATATTTTAGAATTTTTCTTTCTGTCTTTCGAGAAAACAATAAAAAATTGATTTTTATTTAATGGGTGCACACAAAAGGGAAAATTCATTTGGTATAGAAATATAATTAAGCAATTTAAATATTTATTGCCTCATGATAAAAAAAACCCTATGACCGCAAGACCACGTTCGCTCAGCCAGAAAATAGTTTAAATGGGAAAGTTTAATTTGCATAAACTTCAAGTGATTGCAGAGAGAGAGAGGGCGTAGCTATAAAGCTATGGAAAAACAGTTTAGCCATTAAAAGGGATACTAGAGTGACAGTTAGGCAGTGGGTTACCAACAAAGGCATTTCAAGAGACACCGGAATGAGATAAGGGTTTAATGAAAAAATATAGTTTAGGTTTTATTGCCATCAAACGACCTATAACCAAATAGCACACACACACATCCAGGCTTGACATCTGCCCATAAAACATAACGAAACGAAACAATAAAGCAAACAATACAAAAAAATGCCAATAAAAATTCAAAATATTTTTCAAAATGTTTAAGTAATTAATTTATGAGAGCAACAACCAGCATTAGGGCTCCAGAACTCCAATGTTGGCCAGATAGGCAGACAGGGAGTCATCTTGACCACCGTGTGCTTTATATTATTAATAAAGTCAATGTGACACTTAAATTAAATGGATTTCCATCATTTGTATCCGAGTGTTTTCCGTTGTGCTCACAATCAATTTTATCTTAACGAGTTCGATTTCGTTCGATGATGAACCGACCGACGTTGCTTCAAAGTACTGCGCTATCTTTGGGTTAAGTTAATTTTTGGTTCATATTTTAAAATCTCATTTGTCGTTACATCCAGGAAAACATTAAGAGCGGGAGCTTGCTTTAAAGATTGGTTTTCAATAATCAGACATAACTTATTTCATTATAATGATAATTTGGATTCAAATTGATGCGATAAAAGCTACTGACATCCGCCGGGATATTTATGTACATTGGGATGCATTGGTTTTTAGGCCTAAAAAGTGAACCAAAGCATATTTGCAGTCGGGAAAGAAAATGACAAATTACACAAATCCATTTTTATACGCACTTAGCCTTTAGGGTGTATGCACATTGATACAATAACAAGTAAAAAAGTATCAGTCGGCTTTTCCGACTGAGATATACCCTCAGCCTGTGTATATTGAAATATTTTTTTCCCAAAAAACGTATGTATTTAGGGGGTTTTAAAAATTTTGGGCGTTTGAACAGACAGAAATGTTGATTAAGATTAAAGACCAAAAGTTTTGCGGAGGAGATACTAAAAGGAATGGATCGACATTGACCGTTATGGAAGTTGATCTCCAGCCGCAACATATGGTGCCATAGGGGATTTTTACACTCTTCGGTCTGTTTGCTCAAGAAGTATGGACTTGCCCCTAAAAAAAACTTTTACCATCGTAAATGAGGCAGCGAATGCAAGTTGCTTCAACAAAAATCAAAGTGATTCGATATCAGGTCTTAAAGTGAACTTATCCGAAATTTTGTGTGGGAGGTACCGGATGGAGTTGACAAATATAGTCCATATTTGAACCTGATCTATATCTGGTAGATATATTAGGATGTGTAAAGTATAGACCAATTCGGCCACTCCCTTCAAGAGTTACCGTACGAACAATTTTTCCGAACATTTTTGAACTTTTGTGGGGGAGGTACCTTAAGAAGTGGACCGATATGGCTTATCTTCAAACTTAAACTATGTTTGGACAAAATATTACTAAGACCATATTTTGGACCGAATCAGCAGATCCGTTCGAGAGTTATCTTGCGCTCCAACCACTTTACACGGTGTCATAGGGTTTTTTTGCAACTTTCATGCTATTTGCTCAGGAAGTATGGACTTGCCCCTGATGAAACTTGTACCGTCGTATTGAGGGCAGTGAATACAACTTGCTAAAACAAAAATCAAAGCGATTCGAGAGATGGCCCTAAACTGATTTTTTCCGAAATTTTGTGTGGGAGGTACCCGAAGGAGTAGACCTATTGAGACCATATTGAAACCTCATATTTCTCTGGTAGAAAGTTTACATTATACAAAGTATGGAATAAATCGGTCACTCCCTTCAAGAGTTATCGTGCGCACAAACTTTCCGAACATTTTCGAACTTTTGTGGGGGAGGTACCAGAAGGAGTGGACCGATGTAGCTCATCTTCGAACTTAAACTAAGTTTGGGCAAAATATTACGAAAACCAAAATTTGAACCGAATCGTTTCATCCGTTCGAGAGTTATCGTGCGCTCCAGCCAGCAGGACAGACAGACAGACGGACGGACATGGCTAGATCGACTCCAAATTGTCTGAAACACATTTCGTCCAAACATTCTTGGGGTCTAAAACCATTATTTCGATGAGGTACATTTTCATCGTATCAAAGTGTATATACCCTCCTTAGCCTAAAGGCTGAGGGTATAAAAATTTACCCCAAGAAATCCGTACTGCCTCCACAAAATTATTTTTTTTATACCCTGCATCATCATGTTATGGAGAGTTTGCAACCCATTGAAATAATTATTTGCGACCATATAAAGTATAAATGGTAACAAGGGGCGGCTTCGCCACTGGGGCGGCTATACCACCGATGATTTTCTTGAAAACGACTAGTGCTAGAATAAGCCGTTAAATGCAAAATTGTGAGTATTTTGAAGATCTATCATCTCCCATATCGTCGCTGTCATGCTTAAGTGTTCCATACGCCATTTGCCGGTTTTGAGATAATCGCATTTTAATGTTTTGCGTCACAACTGTGTGGAGCTGACTAAAGCAAATATTTATATTTTTGACTTGAAATATTAATAATAGTATATAGAACATATTTGCAAAAATTTAGAGGAATATGTATTGGAATATAAAAATTATAGAGATTTTTTTAAAAAAATAATTTTTGTCGATTTGTTCCATATCCGCACTTATGACACAAATGTGAAATATAGTAAATCATATGGAACAAAGTGACAAAAAAATTTTCCATATTTGTCTCAATAAATTAAATACTTCTAAATCGAAAATTAAAATTCTGATTTTTGAAATGTGTTTTTAAACTTGTAAGTTTTTAAAATATTAATATCATAACTGAAAAAAGTTTATGCTTTCCCGTCGAGGCGTGGATATCTCGCAAACTAGAGCAGATAAAAAGAAATTTAGAAAGAGCATACAGGAAAACCTTAGAAACCACCTGTATCTCAAAAAGTCAAAAATGGTCTATGGAACACTTAAGCATGACACCGACGATATGTTGGCATTTGTGTCGAAGATATGATTGCAAAAAATCATGCCAGGTATATTTTGTGATATCTTGTTTACCTTCTGTGATATCAAAAATATATTTTATAAGTTAAAAGACAACTAATGAATAGAAATCCCATTAATTTGCATGAAAACAGTAATTACAAATGTCAGTATATTCATATTATGAAATATGTAAGGGGTGGGGCGCCTACGCCTTGATAGGTGTGTGGTGGGTTAATGCCAGAAATTTTTTATTTTTAAATTAAATTCTTTATGCCATAGATATACCACACTATAATGTAAAGTTAAAATCGATTATTATGCTAAACGTATCTTGTTTTAGTGATATTATGATTTTTGTACCGAAATTCAAGGTATCTTCTTCTTCTTCTTTTAAAACAAAATTATAACTAATATGCTAATATTTCTACCAAAAATAATATTAAAAACATTTAAGGAAATCGATGTGAGAACCTTTTGAACAAAAACGTGACGAAGGCGCCTCATGTTACTATAAATGTTTGCCCACAGTCAGACGGACGGCTGTGGTAATCACCCTAGCATCTTTTGTCTGCAGGTAGGTCAAGTCCGCAAAAAATAGCCCACATATTAAGTTTTCGCCCGATTTCAGTTCTTCGGTTGGTTTTAAATACATTTCCAGACCGAATTGTTTATAATTTGCATTTATGATACAACGTAGTCAAAAAACATCCCACTAAAAAATGTGGACATACAGTATCGGCCAAAACTAAAGCACCCCCTCAGTAAATTTTTTTGAAATGATAATTTTTTTATGAAAACTAAATTATAAATTTATATTTTATTTTTCTTTTTATTTATTTATATCTTTATAATTGGAAAATACAAAAATAAGGAATTCAGAATTTAATAAACAAAAGTTAAAATTCAAAAAATATTTTAGGTCGCAAATATAAGCGGACAAAACTAAAGCACCCCCCAATTTGAGGTACAACAAAAACTATTGAAATCAATATTTCGTTGCGTATCCTCTATTCTGGATGACACAATCACATCTTTTAGGCATAAAGGATACTAAATTATTAATTACTGCAGGCGAAATAATTGATTTTCGGAAAATATAGCTTAAATCCTCAAAATACTGAAAATCGGAAGGTACCGTTATATGGAGGCTATACCCAAACGTGGACCCAGGTCCACGAGTTTTGGTGGATATGTTTTGTGACCACTGAGAACCCTAAGTACCAAATTACAGCTAATTTAGTAGGAAAATGTGGCTTAAATATCCGAAATACCGAAGATCGGAAGGTACCGCTATAAGGGGGCTATACCAAAACATTATCCGATATTGTTCATATTCATCCAAAAATGATGCTACAGCATTCTCTGGTCAAATACTAAATCCCTTAGGTTTAAAAATTAGCAAAAGAACGAATTGCAAAATAACGGTAGACGCCGGCTTATTCAGTCGACGACCAGCAAAAAACCTTCCGCATCCATGTTTTACAGCGTCTTTGCAATATTTAGGATTTAACGGTTGCCCATTTGGTCGAAGCCTTTTACCATCTGAATACTTTAAATTAAACATAGATTCATCGGAAAACAGTTCCAATGGGTCTTGGCGAATGCCAGTCTTGCTCCTTCATTTTTAGTCGATATGAAAGGTTTTTTTTTGCTGGTCGTCGACTGAATAAGCCGGCGTCTATCGTTCTTCTCCAATTCGTTCTTTTGCTAATTTTTAAACGTTAGCGTATTGTATTTGACTAGTGGATGCTGTAGCATCATTTTTGGATGAATATGAACAATATCGGATAATGTTTTGGTATAGCCCCCTTATAGCGGTACCTTCCGATCTTCGATATTTCGGATATTTAAGCCACATTTTCCTACTAAATTAGATGTAATTTGGTACTTAGGGTTCTCAGTGGTCACAAAACATATCCACCAAAACTCGTGGACCTGGGTCCACGTTTGGGTATAGCCTCCATATAACGGTACCTTCCGATTTTCAGTATTTTGAGGATTTAAGCTAAATTTTCCGAAAATCAATTATTTCGCCTGCAGTAATTAATAATTTAGTATCCTTTATGCCTAAAAGATGTGATTGTGTCATCCAGAATAGAGGATAAGCAACGAAATATTGATTGCAATAGTTTTTGTTGTACTCAAATGGGGGGGTGCTTTAGTTTTGTCCGCTTATATTTGCGACCTAAAATGTTTTTTGAATTTTAACTTTTGTTTATTAAATTCTGATCTCCTTATTTTTGTATTTTTCAATTATAAAGATATAAATAAATAAAAAGAAAAATAAAAAATAAATTTATAATTTAGTTTTCATAAAAAAATTATCATTTCAAAAAAAATTACTGAGGGGGTGCTTTAGTTTTGGCCGATACTGTAGGTCCACGTTTTGGAACAGGCCTGATATAACCGTACCGCCCGACTTGAAGTATTTCGAAGTTTTTATCGACATTTTCGGCCCAAATTGGACGTAGGAAGTTAGAAAACTTCTCCGTCAAAAATTTGGAAATACGTCTAATATTTCGAATGGCAGTCATATAGGAAAGCGAAACCCCCAGTATTCTCGGGAGGACTGAAATTTTCCCCCTAATTTGTTTGTTATACACGTTTTGATATAACCCCAATAGAACGGTACCTCCCGATTTTCGGTATGTTTAGGTTTAAGCACGGTTTAAAATGCTAACGCCATATTAGCAAAAGCACCGAATTTTTGCAGCTTTGCCTGCTAAAATTTCTTCGAAATAGGTTTAGCAACAATGAACAACGGCAACATGTAGCAACAAATTTCACAGAAATATTGCTAGCGATGCTGATGCTTTTTGATATTGTCGCTATAATAAAATAACATCGGACACGAATACTCATATTTTGCAGCACACATGATCAACACATATCAAAAAAGAGAATAAGCAACAAAGTTTCAAAGGCTTAACAAGGTTTTCAGCAAACAATTAATTTTGAGATCCGGGTTACCAGTGTAATGCATTAAAAATCACGATATAATTAATTCCACTTTTTCGTTCAAAGGACATGTGAATTTTTGGTAGAGCCCTACAATATATATTTTTTGTTTTTAAACAATAATAATTCGTATTCTTTACATAGGTTCTACCATATGATGGAGGCATTTTGATATTGAATGACACCTTTTTTATTACTGCGTTGGCAACTCTAATTACAAAACCACCCTCGGTTGCTAATTCGCTGCGACGAATGGTCATCCGACTGCTAAATATATAGCGTGTTTGTCGATTATGCCTAACGAAAAAAAGGTTAGGCGTAAAAAACGAAATAAGCAAAAATGCACAAAAATAAATATGCGTTCGGTTGCTTATTTAGCCGTGTATGTCAATATTGTGTAGCAGTTGAAGTGTACAGCTAATGCTAATGTTTTTAGATGCTGGCTTTTAAACCCTGGGTTTAAGCATAATTATCACATCGAAATGGCTTAAATTTCGTATTTAATTTTCGTTGGAAGCATTTAACTTCTGCCCAGAAATTAATTGCTATAGACCTCATCCGGATTTTTTATATTATCAATATTTCAACCTCATTATCAAACAGAAAGGACTGAAATTACGTATTTAGTCTTCGCTAGGAGCGCTGCACCTTTCCTCAGTAATTTTGTTGCTTTAGGTCCACGTTTTGACATCGCCGAATTATGGATAAAGAAATTATTATATCCTTTGCCTTTAGGTTAAAGACTAAACTGTGCCTCATCGAAACAATGGTTTTAGATCCCAAGTTTGTTTAGGCGAAATCCATTTCAGGAAATTTGGAGCCGATTTAGCCATGTTTGTCCGTCTGTCTGGCTGTAGCGCACGACGACTTTCGAACTATTTGGTCTAAAATGTGGCTTTCCTAATATTTTGTCCAAACTTAGTTTAAGTTCGAAGATGGGCCATATAGGTCAACGCCTTCGGGTATCTCCCAAACGAAATTTCGGAAAAGTGCAGTCTAAGGCCTTGCCTTGAATTGCTTTAATTGTTTTGCAACAACTTGTATTTGCTGCCCCATTAAGGCGGTATAAGTTTTTTTCAGGTGCAAGTCTATACTACCTGAGAAAGTGGAACGAAAGCTGTAAAAATACCCTATGGCCACCATTAGTGGTGGCTGGGGCGCACAACAACTTTCGAACTGCATACTGCGTTGGTCCAAACTTTGCATATCGTAATGCGAATTTTAGACTAAGTTGAAAGATGAAATCCATTGGGTACCATTCCCTCTAATGGTCAAAATATTTCACCGCAATGAATACTTTATGTACCCTCAGCCCCAAACTTTGCACCTCGCAATATTTTATGCGCATTCTGATGTGTACTATATCGGTCCAGTCCTAAAGATAGCTCCCAAACAAATTTTTTTATTACACATAACAGCTGTAAAAAGACCGATCAGAACCAACAAAAATTACTGCTCAGCGTGATAATTACGAAACACGTATCAGATTTGACCGAAACTTTGCACATTGTAAAATTTCTTCCAAAAACATCGATTAAAGATCGTTTTATAATTTTAACCGAAGGTACTCATTGTGATCCTGTTTTCAGTGATATTAAGTTTTTCGTGGAAAACTCCATGCTTCCTGACATAATGGTCCAATAGCTCTAAATCTTACGGTGACCAACTAATTGGGAATGATAAATAAAAATTTATTAGCGAAAGGTAAAAATTTATTTATTCCACAAAAAAATCTCGAGATGTTTGTCGACAATTCTGAGAACCACCCTTAATATAAATTTTTTTGTGGAAAGGATATCAGTTGTGTAGCCGGTATACGATCAGTTCATAGATATCTCAATTAACACGACAAAGCCGAGCGAAACTTTTTTACTTGTTCGGAAAATTGTTAATACAGGGCAATGTTTCGGTAGGGACACCGTGGCGAAATAGCTTAGTACTTTCATAAACTAAATCAAACTAATTATTCCATCTGTTTATGGTACCCACCTCACAAAAACCTACAATTTTTTCTGGAAACTTCCAAAACGTCTTCTGTCACCTTCATAAATGCTATTTTTTGTTAAAATTAAGGATCTGTATAACCAAAAAAATACCACGCCAATACCATGTGCGGAATATTGTCCTGATAACGAAAACACGTGTTTTAGTTCGATTCGGTGAAAAAGTTTCCGCACCAACTGCGATTACTAAAGCCATTTTGATATTTTTTCTGTTTAAAAATTTAAATTTCCTTTGCTAGAATAAATATTTATAGAAAACAAATAGGATTCTCACAGGCAATGACATTAAAATAGTCTGTAACTTTCGCGAATTCGTTGCAAATGCCAACATATTCTCCTGTCCGATAGGTACAATAAATATAAACATGAAATTCGCGAGTTTATAAAGAAAATCAAGAAATTGCAATATTGTCAAGGGTACATTAAATGCTATGAAATATCGCGATTTTTTAACAAATTGGTCCAGAATGGTTTGATATTGACTTTAAATTAGATTAAAACTATTAATAATTTATTACAAAAAGCGTATATGTCGTTATAACAAATTTAATTAAAAAATGCATTACTGAATTTCAATGCATTTGGTGCGGAAACTTTTTTGCTTGTTCTACAGTCTGAGAATAAGAAACTATCGGCAAAGCCTTTTATCAATGAACGGAAACAAACAAGACTATTCCCGTACCAATCACACAAAGCCACAAACTTTTCAGCTTCTCTGAATCGTTTCATTCTCACAACCAAAACAAAACCACAAACTTTTCAATGTAAAAAGATGAAAACTGTACGATTGCTGAAATGTACTTTGGCTATGCTTTGCCGAGTTGTTTCATTTACCACCCAAATAAAAAGAATTTTTGGCAAACGTTTGCTGTGCATTATGGTCAATGACACACTCAGGCACACACACACCTAACCCTATAACTTAGCATCAGCATACCACTGTGATTTTATCAACCACCAAACGTTTTTGATTTATTCACATGTGTTCAGTACTATTCCGTTTTCTATCTGCTCTTGTGGAGTTGAGTACTTTTCGCTTTTCGTTTTGTTCCCACTCACGAATGTAAACAAAACGAAACTAAACAGCGAGCTCGGCCAACGTTGGTTATGTTTCGTTTTGTATTGTGCCTATGGAAAATACAAAACAAAACGATTGGAAATGTTATTTAAAGTATTTTTACGTACGCTGCTTTTTATACCTCCATCCTTTAGGTTTTGATACAACCAAAATTGTACGTCATCTTGGTTTGTGGTTGTGGCTTCTGATCCCAAGTATGTTTGGACGAAATACGTTTCAGAAAATTTGGAGTCTGTCCGTCTGGATCAACCGATTCTGTTCAAATTTTGGGTATCGTAATATTTTGTGCAAATTTATATTAGGTGCTAAGATAAGCTTAATCGGTGTACTCCTTCCGGTACCTCCATCCCCAAAAGTTCAAAAATTTTTGCTAAAATGGTGCCCACGATAACTTTCGACGGGAGTAACGGAATTAGGCATAACTTTGCATATTTTAATATTACTTCCAGCCATAGATTAGGTTTCATGCGAACCCTGCTGACCCATACTTCTCTAGATAATGACCGAAAAGCTCCAAAAAATCCTGCCGGCACCAACTAATATAGGTAATAAGTAAGACAACTCGAAGGGAGAAACCGATTTGGTACAAACTTTGTACATCGTATTATTTCTTATAGTCGAATATGGACTACATCTAACCACTCTTATGGGTACATCCCACACAAAGTTTTTAAATTTTTGGCAACATGTTGGGTAAGTGACCCCAGGGGGCAAGTCCATACTTCCTGAGAAATTGGCCCAAAAACTCTATAGACGTCAGAAGTATTGTGTTTACATCTTTTCTTTAAGTCCGAGGCTGGATGTATATTAGGGATATGACTTTTTGACCCTTTTTCTCAAAAATGATTTCCTGTAGCGAGAATCAATGAAGTTTTGCCTATTAATGCCAAAAAAAACATTCCTTCCATTTAATTATTTAAAAAGGCCACGCACAAAACACTTAAAGAAAATAGTTTTTGAAAAATCCTATGAAATGAAAAAAAATTTTCTCAAAAAAATATTTCCTGTTATATGAATGACCTTTGACCTAATAATAACTAAAATAACTTTTATTCCATTTAATTATTAAAAAGTTCACGCACAAACCATTTTTAATTTATATGATACTAGCAAAGTGCCCGCTACTTCGTATGCGGAAAGGATATAAAAGCAAATAAACAACATTTCCATATAATTCGAAATGGCGAATTTTAATCAAGTTTTATTTTAGTACTGTTCGTCCCCCATTATGTCCGAAAAAGATCAGCCGTATTTCATCCTTAACTATTAACAGCGAGACCAACGTTGCACACCAATACTCACCCTAACTCCGAAACGTACAGATTCCAGCACTGTCCTTACATCCAACAACAAATTAAGTGTCATTAAGTACTTTTCGTATACTTATGACACGTTTTTCGACGACATATTTCAACCCTACACTGACTTTAATACAAAATAAAAACACTAATCGTAATTCCAAATCTCAAGATTCCAGGTGTATCCGTTCATCCAATTCCAAACTGTACCAAACTTAGCACCATTTCGTACTCTTCGTACCCATAAGTAAGATTTTCGAAAACTACCTCAATCCTTCACTTTAACAGTCATCATTATTCCACATTTCAGGATTTCAGCTCTATCCGTCCATCCAAATCCAAATTGTACCAAATTTAGTACCATTTAATACTTTTCGTAACCATAAGTTCGAATATCCAAAAGGTCCTCACTCTTACACTCGAACAGTAACCTTAATTCAAAACTTCAGGATTCCAGCTCTATCCGTTCACTCGAATCTAAATTTTGCCAAATTTAGTGCTTTCTGTACCCAAAAGTACGATTTTCCAAAGCTGCCTCAATTCAACAATCCGACAGTAATCCTAATTCTAAATTTCAGGAGTACAGCTTTATTCGCTCACCCAAATCCAAGATGTACCAAATTTAGTTCCGTTCATCTAAATCCAAATTGTACCAATTTTAGTACTTTTAGTACCCGTAAGTACGAATCTGCAAAACTACCTCAATCCTACAGCCCTACAGTAATCTTAATTCAAAACTTCAGGAGTATAGCTTTATTCGTTCACCCAAATTTAGTGCCATTTAGAACTTTTCGTTCCCATAAATACGAATTTCCAAAACTACCTCAATCCTACAATCCAACAGAAATATCAATTCCACATTTCAGGTTCCCAGTTCTATCCGTTCACCCAAATCACCATTGTACCAAAGTTACTACTGCGTACTCAAATACGAACTTCCAAAACTACCTTAGTCCTACACTCCAACAGTAATATTAATTCCAAATTTCAGGATTCCAGACCTATTCGTTTACCCAAATCCAAATTGTACCAAATCCAAATTTAGTACTTTTCGTACCCATAAGTAAACATTTCAGGATTCCAGATATATCCGATCACTTAAATCCAAATTTGGTACCATTTAGTACAATTCGTATCCAAAGTACGAATTTCCAAACCCACCTCTATCAACACAGCAACATCAATTTTAATTCCGAATCTCACGATTCCAAATGTATCATCCTATCATTGAAATCCAAATTACCAAATTTAGTACTATTTAGTACGTTTCCTACACATAACTAAAAATTTCCAAAACTTTATCAATCCTACACTTCAATTGGCATTTTAATTCCAAATTTAAGGATTGCAGCTACATAAGATCACCGAAATCCAAATTGTACCAAATTTAGATCCATTTAGTAATTTTCGTACCCATAAGTGCAAATTTTCAAAACTACCTCAGTGCTATGTTCAAACAATAAGCTTAATTCCGAATTTCAGGATTCCAGATATATCCGATTACTCAAATCCAAATTTGGTACCATTTAGTACTATTCGTATCCAAAGTACGAATTTCTAATCCTACCTCTATCAACACTCCAACATCAATTTTATTTCCGAATTTCACGATTCCAAATGTATCCTATTACTGAAATCCAAATAGTACCAAATTTAGTACCATTCAGTACTTTTCCTATAACTAAAAATTTCCAAAACTTTATCAATCCTACACTCCAAAAGTACTCCTTATTCCAAATCTCGGGATTCCAGCTATATCCGTTCACTCAAATCCAAATTGTACCAAATTTGGTACCATTTAGTACTATTCGTACCCATGAGTACGAATTTCCACAACTACCTCAATCCTACACGGCAACAGTAATTTTAATTCCAAATTTCATGATTACAGCTGCATCCGATCACCGTAATCCAAATTGTACCAAATTTGGTACCTTTTAGTACTTTTCGTACACATAACTAAAAATTTCAAAAACTTCATCAATCCTACACACCAACAGTAATCCTTATTCCGAATCTCGGGATTCCAGCTATATCCGTTCACCCAAAACCAAATTGTACCAGATTTGGTACCATTTAGTACTTTTCGTACCCATAAGTACACATTTTCAAAATTACCTCAGTGATATGTTCAAACAATAAGCTTAATTCCGAATATCAGGATTCCAGATACATCCGATAACTCAAATCCAAATTTGGTACCATTTAGTACTATTCGTATCCAAAGTACGAATTTCCAAACCTATCTCTATCAACACTCCAACAGCAAGTTTAATTCCGAATTTCACGATTCCAAATGTATCACTGAAATCCAAATTGTACCAAATTTAGTACAATTTAGTACTTTTTGTTTCCATAGGTCCGAATTTCCAAACCTACCTCTATCCAACACTCCAAAAGTAATCTTAATTTCGAATTTCAGGATTCCAAATGTATCCGATCACCCAAATCCAAATTGTACCATTTAGTACTTTTCGTAGCCATAAGTACGAATTTTCAAAAGTATCCCAATCCCACACTCCAATAGTAATCATAATTTCAAATTTCACTATTCCTGCTCTATCCGATCACTCAAATCCAAATTGTGCAAGATTTGGTAACATTAGTACTTTTCGTACCCATAACCAAAAATTTCCAAAAACACCTCAATCCTACACTCCAACAGTAATCTTAATTCCAAATTTCGTTCACCCAAATCCAAATTGTACAACATTTAGCACCACTCAGTACTTTTTGTAGCCACAAGTACGAATTTAGTACTTTTCGTTGGCATAAGTACGAATTTCCAAAAGAATCCCAAAACCACACTCCAATAGTAATCTTAATTCCAAATTTCACTATTCCAGCTCTATCCGATCACTTAAATTCATATTGTACCAAATTTGGTACCATTTAGTACTTTTCGTACCCAAAAGTACGAATTTCCAAAATAACTCTTTCCTACACTCCGACAGTAATCCTAATTCTAAATTTCAGGATTCCAGCTCTATCCGTTCCCCCAAATCCAAATTGTACTTTATTTGGTACTATTTAGTACCTTTCGTACCCATATGCACGAATTTCGAAAACTACCTCCATATCTCAAACCTACACTCCAACAGTAATAGTAATTCCAAATTTCAGAATTCCAACTTTATAGGTTCGCCCAACTTCAAATTGTACCAAATTTAGTACCATTTAGTACAATTCGTACACATGAGTACATATTTTCAAACCCACCTCCTTATATCAACTCATCTTCTAAACCTTGATTTTCATTCCAAATTTCAAGATTTTAGCTCTATCAGTTCACGTAATACCAAATTGTACTAATTTTAGTACTTTTCGTACACTTATAGTTCGCATTTCCAAAAACCCTTTGGTACACCTTTCTAACTCTCCATCAGTGAACCTCATTCCAAATTTCAGAATTCTAGGTCTTAGCGTTTGCCTAATACTAAGGGTACCATATTTAGTACCTTTTAGTACTTTTCGTACCGTTCTAGTTCGAATTTCCAAAAATCCAGCCTTATCTGACACCTCAGGACCAAGAGTGACACTCCCTCAAAATTTCAAGATTCTAGCTCTAGCCGTTTAGCCTGGGCGTTGATTATGAATCAGTCAGTCAGTCAGTGAGTCAATGAGTCATCATTACTGAACTCTTTTATAAGTATAGATATGGAATAAAGTTATGTATAATATAAAATGATATATTTGTTATGATATGGCGATAAAATTGGTGAAAAACAAAAGCTTATGTCATTTTGGTTATGTCGTGTGAATCAACTTATAATTAAGATTTTATCTAATATTAGGCAAAAGTTGATCAAAATATGATACAGGGATATGAGGTTGTAAAAAAGTCATAACCCTAGTGTATATCTCTGTCGGTACAACTGACTGATACTCTTTTACTTATTACTTATACTTTTTGTGACTCCCAAACCACTGTCTCCCCATACACCTGTTGCATTTGCTTACCTTCTTACTAAGACATTTATCAATAAAACAATTTCAACAGATTGGTCTAAATTGAGCAAACAATTTATGGCTTATTAAAAGACCTTCTTCAAATATATCACCTGGAAATTGAACTTCCTGCTACACTATATTAGCCAGCGTCATCGGCACATATATTGAAGCATACAATTTTCTTTTGAATAGCTCTTTTATTTACTTTGTTTTGAACACTTAACATTGGCCAGTTATTTCGTTTAATCAAGGCGTTGAAAAATTAGCCACTTAATCCCTTAATTAATTCATTTAATTAATAGATTTTTTTACCATTCGTTCAGCTGGGGTTTAACTAATGGTCGTCAATAGATAAAGCAGTCCAGCAATGGCTAAACGAATGTCTTTGGTGCTGTTGTCTCAAATACAAAACCCCTCCAAAAAAAACAACAACAAATCCACCGTCACATGCATATTTAGTAAATTTCCCGTCTATTAATTAATTTCAGTTTACTGAAATGTGTAAGAGCTCCAAAATGCAGTAGATTGAATCTAGGAAAATATTAATCAACCAAATTCACTTGTTATACGTTAACAAACTGAAACTAAAGCGGAGTTTGTGTTTTTTCAATCTGCATAAGTTGGCCCGGTGACATTAGTTCACTTTAATGGGGTATGGAAAATCGAAAAGTGTTTTGAAATTGCCCTCTTTAAAGAGTTTCTATGCCTTTAAAGTTGGTTCGTTTTTTGGTTGATAATGGCAATTAATTCGTTGTGCCTCATAAAATTGCAGATTTGTTATAAAATTATTAACATTTTTTTGGAGTTAGCTGAAGAAAAATAAACTAAAAATTTCCATTTTTACGTTTGAAATCAAAAGACTTAAGAAACAAACCTTTTTAGCACCTTATTTTCCTATGAAATATTGGAAATGTTATCTTGTAGGTTTGTAATTATCTGTGGATATGCTTATAAATTGTAATATTTTATTGGACGTGTAACATTTAAAAAGGGTTGTTTTATCTAAGGCTGAGATTAGATAAGTTGATACGTGGTATGCTGTTATTCTTGGATAGGTTGAATCGGCTCGGCTTTATTTCGATGATACTTGGTGCCAGAAGGAGTCCCGTATATACTCGGCTGTAGTAGTTGGGTTGATGTTACTCGGCAATATTAGTTGGATCGAGGATACTAGGCTGTATTAGTCACTCGGTTGGATAAGTCGTCTCGTCTATACTCGGTGGTAGTTGTCAGCTTGATGGTGTGTGACTGCGGAACTCAGCTTGATGATACTCTGTCATAGCAGTTGTATCTGTGGTACTCGGCTGTATTAGTTGGGTTGGTGTTACTTATTAAAGCAAAGTAATCGCACGAAGCGATCCAATTGCAAAACCAATTCCTCGGCTTCATAAAAGCTACTTCGACTGCGGACACTGCCATAAGTCAATGTTGCTCGGTATATATTCATTCAGAATAATTTGTGAGCGGATGGACAGGTAAGATTTAAGAAGAGTAGTCGACGTTTATGTACGTAGTTGGAAAAACAAGTTAAGTAATGGGAAATTAATTCGAGAAGGAAAGCGAGGAAAGTGAAGAGTCTTCCATTAGGAATTCCCTTAACGGCAGAACTCTGGCTAGTCAAACCTGAACTGAATCAGTATAACAATACTTCTTTAAAATGTTCCCCGATGTACTAAGCGATTATTGACAAATCAGTGTTTTGATTGCAAAATGTCGCAAAGTCGCAACTATTTATTTAGCTACTTATTCGTCGATTTTTAGTGGCCAAAAACAATTACTTATTTCTGGCGACACGCTCTTAAAAGAAGATTTGTAATAACATGCACTCGTTAAAATTATGGGTTAGAAAGAAGATTTGTAATGAACTTTTTGCTGGCTATTATTATATTACCAGCAATATGCCCGCACGCGGAAAGGAATAAAATACAAATAAACACTGTGCAATATGGAAATGGGGAAATTGAACATTTTGTTGTACTAGTACCCATTTAAATTGATATTTAATTTCATTTAATACTATTCATACCACTTTAGTTCGAATTTCCACACCAAAAACCCGTTTCCATGTTTTATTAGAAACTTGCCCCGTCGTAGGGTATTTTAAAGTTTTTTCCACATTTCCAAAAGGATTAGTTCAACACACTCACTTATAAATTGTAATATTCCAACAGTAATCTTGATTCTAAATTTTAAGATTACAGCTCTATCTGTTCACCCAAATCTAAATTGTACAACATTTTGTACCATTTAGTAGTTTTCGTACACATAAGTACGAATTTCCAAAACTATCTCAATCCTTTACTCCAAGAGTAGTCCTAATTCAAAATTTCAAGATTCCTGCTCTATCCGTTCACCTAAACCAAATTGTACCAAATTTAGTACTTTTCGTATACATAAGTTCGAATTTCCAAAACTACATATATATCTCAATCCTACACTAAAACAGCAATCTTAATTCAAACTTTAAAGGTTTTAACTTTGTCCGTCCACCCAAATCCAAACTGTACAAAATGTAGTACCATTTAGTACATTTCGTACACAATAGTACGAATTTCTAAAACTACCTCCGTATCTCTCCAAGAGTAATCTTAATTCCAAATTTAAGGGTTCCAGCTTTATCCGTTCACCAAATCCAAATTGTTCCAAATTTAGTACCATTTAGTACTTTTCGTATATATACGTACGAATTTCCAAACCTATCTCAATCCTTCACTCCAACAGTAACCTTTATTCAAGATTTTATGATTCCAGCTCTGTACGTTCACCCAAATCCAAACTGTAACAAATTGTGCCAAATTTAGTACCATTTAGTACTTTGTGTATACTTAAGTACGAATTTCCAAAACTATCTCAATCCTTCACTCCAAAAGTAATTTTAATTCAATATTTTATGACTCCAGCACTATCCGTTTACCCAAATCCAAATTGTTCTAAATTTAGTACCATTTAGTACTCTTCGTACACGTAAGTACTAACTTTCAAAACTATCTCAATTCTTCACTCCAATAGTAACATTAATTCAAGATTTTATGATTCCAGTTCTTTTCTTTCACCCAAATCCAAATTGTACCAAATTTAGTACCATTTGTACTTTTCGTACAAATGAGCACGAATTTCTAAACCTATCTCAATCGTCCACTCCAACAGTAATCTTAATTCCAAAATCCAGGAGGATTCGTTCACCCAAATTTAGTATGATTTAGTACTATTCGAACGCATAAGTACGAACTTCTTAAAGAACCAAATTGTACCAAATTTAGTACCATTTAGTACTGTTCGTACACATAAGTACGAATTTCCAAAATAACTTCCATACATCTAAAAACTGTTTCTTTATATCAACGCCACTTCCCAACCTTGATTCCCCTACCAAGTTTCAAGGTTCCAGCTATATCCGTTCAAAATATGCAACTGGTACTAAATTTAGTAAATCCAAAAACAAATCTCCAAAAACCCTTTGGTACATCTTTCTAATTCTCCATCAGTGACCCTAATTCCAAATTTCAAAATTCAAGCTCTACCCGTTTGCCTTATACAAAGGGTACCCTATTTAGTACCCTTCTAGTTCGAATTTTCAAAAACCCAGCCTTATCTCAACCCTACACACTTCCAACAACCCACACTCAAAACTAGACGCTTCTAGCTTCAGCCGTTTCGTCTGGGCGTTGATGAATCATTCAGTGAGTCACTGACCTCGCTGCTCAATTACTAGACGCTTCTAGCTTCAGCCGTTTCGTCTGGGCGTTGATGAATCATTCAGTGAGTCACTGACCTCGCTGCTCAATTATATTTTAGGACTTCTATCTTTTCTTTGAGTTTTCTATAGAAGTTAGCTTTGAAGTCATCTGGTATCAAAATCCAGGGTGGCGAAAAACGTTAGTATCCCCTAATAGAATTGTGGATCCGTGAAAAAACATAGTCGGACCGGAGTCGACTATTGCCGTTTTTTACTTGTTTTACGGAATTGGACAGGATATTAAAGTTTGTCGGGAAGCAGAACATCGAAGAATTATGCTACCTATATAACTGGTGAAACAAACCTAAGGAAACCTAGTAAGGATATACTTCCAATTTTGCACAAATAAATAAATATTCATTACCAAAAAGTTACTTAACATCTACAAATATTCTCGCTCTAAAAAATTACTTTAGTGCAGTAGTGAAATAATTTAACTTATTTTTGGTCACCGTCACAAATCAGTGAAATTGAACTTTTTATACCCTCGACCACGAGTTGTATTAAAGTAAAATGGAAAAACAGTTTCCTCTCGTTTATGAAGGTACTAAGCTAGGATAAATAGGATAAATCTTCAAAATGCTAAAAATCAGTTCTATGGGTGCTATGTCTAAACGTAGATCTATACCAACAATTCTCTGCAAGGGTCTTTCATATCAAATATGGAGACTAAAACAAGTAAGAGAGGGCTATAGTCGGGTTGGCCCGATCACTTGCCCTGGGTATTAGTTTTCCACGGAATTTATTTTATATTATTGCGACAAGTTATATGTTATTTTAACATTTGTATTCAGAAAAAAGCATTGAAAAATAGCTTCAGGACCAAACAACAAGTAATAAAGCATGCTCTGACCAAAAAAAGAAGCAAAATTCGTGGAATCAGTAGGTGCCGTAATGTGGGGCTATACCAAATCACTGACATATACCAAAACAAGTGAGCCAAGGCTATAGTCGGGTCGGGGCCGACTATGTGATACCCTACACCAGGGACGTACGCAGGATTTCATTTCGGGGGGGGCCCAACTTGACCAAAAATCATGAAATTTTGAAATGTTGTGTAGCGTTACGTAAAGCTATTTTAAAGGGTTTGTTCGTTGATTCTATATGAAATATTGACACAGAGTATATAAATTGAATAGTATTTAGGGTACAATTATATTTACATATTTTAATGTATTTTCCTTTCTTCGACTTGGGCGGAAAGCTATATCAAAACTTCCGGATTTAATGTATATTTTTCCAAAATGTACAGGATTGTAGCGGGCGTAAACTGCAACCAATGCTCGTACAATTATAGTTTTTTAAAGAGTATAAAATATAAGTACTCGTTTATTTAGAATTGAAAATAAATCATGTAGGTCCACGGAATGGTATACCCCAGAATTTTACAACCGCAGAGAATTACAATTGTTTTTGCTATCACAAGATTCTCAGTATATCGAAGATCTTAGATTACATTTTGGGATTCCTCATAATCCAATCTCAATATAATTATATTCGCGAGTAGGACGAATTAAGTTATATACGGGTTAAATGTGTTGGAGGGTATACCCGATCATAACACATTTTTCGACTTCTATAAATTAAATACCTCGAAAAAGAAGAATAACTCGAATCCGCTAGTGCATCTTGGACTTCTATATATCTAGATATTGTGTCGATAGCCTAAGAATAAGAATTTTAATCTTCAGAAATTTAAAATCGTACGATACAGAACACGACTCATATACTCCGAATCCTTCTCGCAGTACTGTATGAGGCTACAAAACCCATGTTTGGGCTATGTCAAAGCATGGTCGAACAAATATCTCAGAAACCAATATCAGAAATCAATCGGAAAACTCTTAGCTAAATCGTGACAAAACACTTTAAGTCGAAAAAATTACTTGATTGTTGTTTCGGCTGTATTCTCTACTTTCGGTATAATGTTACAGAAGAAGCATTCATTTTTTAATTGTACGAGTGGGCGTTTTTGGACTCGATGATATTAAACACTTTGCTGGACTCAGTTCTTGCAACTTATTGAAACTAGAATTGAAATATTTCTTAAATTAAATGTATTGCTTCAAATGTTACATAGTTTTGGCAAATAACAATCGATCCTTTAAGAATCTCACATAATTATTCGCTAATAATAAGCAAAATAATCAAGAAGGACCAAAAGAGTTTTATATATGTCATAACTTGATATCAGTTGGTAACGAATTAAAAAAAAATCGTATTTTGAGCTTTGTCAGGAAGCGTGAACTTGCCCACGACAAATAGGATATCGCAGTAAACAAGACTACAAGTGTCAACAAAAAGAAATGTCCAAAGGATCCTCCAACAGTTTTTAAACTGCGCTTATGTTGAACTTTTATGAGGGATATAACTGAAGATGTTGTCCAAACATATTCTCTTGGAACTGGATGTACATTTGGAAGCAATTTTACGATATTTGAAGTAGTGGACCGATATAACCCATATTAGGCTCTATCTATGTCAAGGAAGAAATATTGCGATGTGCAAAGTTTAGATAGAATCGATTACTCTTTTCGAGAGATATAGTATGCACCATTTTAGCGAAAATTTTTGAACTTTTATGGCGGTGGTACCGATTTGAATTAAATTTAACATATTACGTGATTCAAAACTTTGACCAAATCAGTTGATCCGGTCGACAGTTACCATGCGCTCCATCCTGCTAGACAAACAGAGATACAGACAGACGTATTGTTCTAGAGGCCCTAAGGGCTGAGGGTACAATTATGCAACACTAAAAATGCAAACAACTTCTAATAGATATTTTTCGTTTCGACTTTTCATATCCGGTTCGAATTTTATGGCTTTATCTAAACCAGTCTAAAATGACTTTTTTCGCATTATTTGTTTTCCAGTATTTACAAACCTCAGGCAGCACTTATATGTCATACAAAAAATCGATTAAATATAGAAAATTTGACATTTCAGAAATTCTAGTCAATAAGAGCGCATAACAATTCCTTGGAACATTGTGAAGATGTAAAATGCTTCCTTCACGTTGTTTTTACATCATGTATATCAAGCACTGCTGACACGAATAGATTATTCTCATATTTGGCAATTTGTTGTGACTTATTGATATATTTATTAATTGATCGTTGGAAAATATTCTAGGTACACCGTGATAGAGACTTGTTGTCTAATGTTAAAATGAATTGTGTATTCAAAGATATCATTACGACAAATTTGAAAGCTTGGAAGATATGGTGCAAACTACTGTGGTATTTTCAGATATTGCATACATTTTATAGCGCTTATGCAGTTTTTCGAGTGGATTTTTTGTAAAAATATTTTAATTGTTTTCTTATCTCTAAGTTTCCTAAAACAGTCAAAGCAAAATTCGAATTGGTTTCTGAGATATAGCCCCAATTTGTTCGAAAAATTCAATATTTAGCAATTTTTAGATGAGGACATAAAATCTTAGCAGGATCTGACAAAACTATAACCAAGTAGCGTTTTTGTCGTTTGGGTCTGTACTTTCATAAAATTCTCGATAGAAGTTGTTTACACACGACTACCTTAAAAATGTTGGACGGTGTTGGAAAAATTCAAGTGGATTTGCCAAATATATCAGATTTTAGCAGTTTTTGACGCAAACAAATTCATTTTACGTAATTATTTTCTCCTACTGTTTAGCAACCAATTTGTCTAAAATAGAATAACAAAATTTTGGTGAAGCCAGTGAGAAAAATTTCTAACTGGCTTCAAGATATAGTCCACGCAAAACCCTTCATACATTTTATCCAATAGACAATTTTTCATGCACGTCCATTGAGTGTAATGCCTCGAGACCTCTATATACCTCGAATATAATATAACAAACATGTAGTATATTCATTACGGAATTCGTATTTAATAGTGGAATGATATGACCTGAAGAAGTAATTCAGATTTCATTAACAAACAAACAAATTTGAAAACATTTCTTAAAAAACTTATTAATGATGCATATTTTCAGAACAGAAACTTCAGAAAAAGATAAGTTTTCATATAAGTTTTCATTTCATTTGAAATCTCCAATAATAAAAAAATGTTTATGAGAAAGAAAATATGTAATAATTTGTTACTGTAGCTTGCCAAATTTTGTTCGACCAATCCATTTCGGGGGGGGGCCCGGGCCCCCAGTGCCCCCCCCCCTGCGTACGTCCCTGCCCTACACCACAACCCCTGTGCATTAGCTTTTGACTGGTAAAATTCAAAATATTATTTGAGACCCCCATCAACCCCCAAAATTTCGTAAGGAACCGATCAAAATTCCGACCTGTAGTGTGATTCCACAAAAAATGGAAAAAGCGATGCGTTACCGACAATTGCGATATCTCTGTTGTTTGACCACATATGACAACCTACTTCACATCGTTGTAAAGGTGATATTTTCTACTTTCCTTGCCAGATTTTGTTTTCGATATATCTGTTACAGAAGAGAGATATTCGCTTTGAAATAGAACGTTGGCCTTTTCTCCAAATAAGTTTTTTCACATTCCGACCCCTGAATAATATCCGACCATTACCAAAATCAACAAGTTTTTTCCTATGTCGGACCCCCATTAACGCCCAAAATTTCATGACGTTCCAATCAAAATTGTGACGTATAGCGTTATTACAAATAATTAAAAAAATGGATGTAGTAACGACTATTGCGATATCTCCGTTATTTGGCCACCGACGCTAACCCGCTTTACATCATAGTAAATATGGGATTTTCTACTTTCATAGTCAGACTTAGTTTTGGAAGGCCCCAACCAAAGCTGTGATATTCGTCATTATTATCAAAATCGCAAAAATGAAAAGTTGTGTTCTATTAGCGGTTATTGCGATATCTTCGTTGTTTGACCACCTACGACAACATACGCTATATCGTTGCAACTGTGATATTTCTACTTTCGTTAGCAGGTTTTGTTTTTGATATACCCCTTATAGAAGCGGATATATTCACTAAAATGTTGACTTTTTCTCCAAATAAGTTTTTTGCCCATTCCGACCCCTGAATATTATCCGAACATCACCAAACTCAATAGGCATCTTCCCCTCGGATCCCCGATCGGATTAAAATTGCGACCTGTAGAGTGATTACAAAGTTTAGATGGACAGACGGGCGGACGGACGGACAGACAGACATACGGACACATATAGCCAGATCGACTCAGCTTGTCGAGACATTCATTTTGGTATATATATGTATGGGTCTACGACCATTATTTCGATGCGTTACAAACTTTTTGGCCAAAACCAACTTATAATACTCTCCCCACATAGTGGTGTAAGGTATGAAAATTTAATAAGCATACTTCTGATTCAAACTTCTGCTGAAAAAAAATCAAAACAATCCGAGAGGAGCTCTTAAACTTCACTTTCTCCAAATTTTATGTGGAAATTTCTCGAAGAAGTGGATCGATATAGTCAATTTTCGAACCCAATCTATATCTAGAAAGAAATAATATAATGTGCTAATTTGGGTTCGGTTGCTCCCTTCGAGAGTCATCGTTCACACCATTTTATAGAAAATTCATTAACTTTTGTGGGGGATGTAACTGAAGGAGTGGAACTATATGACCCATCTTCCAACTTAAACTAAGCTTGGGCAAAATGTTATGAAGGTCAAAATTTGGTTCAAATTGGTTGAACCGTTCGGGAGTTATCGTGCGCACAAGCCAAGCAGGCGGACGGACAGGGCCAAATCGACTCCAAATTGTCTGAAACGAATTTCCTCCAAATATACTTGTGGTGTTAAACTTCTGACCCCTTAAAGAATTGTATTTTGCATCAATTAAAAAAAAAAACTGGGAATTTCTCTGATTTAAAAACTTTTGGTAAATGTAGTTTGGACGTCTGCAACTTTTATGGAGAAGCATACATATATCCAAGAAACCCAAGTTTAAAATAATTGAAGCTTGTTTAAAATCGATTCTACTATAAGGCAGTGAAACCAGGCTTGTATCTAACACCATCACGGAAAAGCTACAGGTATTTATAAACAAATGCCTCAGGATCATCTGCAGGATATTCTAGCTCAACACCATAAGTAACATATAACTATGCAACTTAACAAATCAGGAACCCATACAAAAACAGATTAGACGTAGGAAATAGAGGTGGATCGGCCACAACAAAGAAAAATGTTTAATTAATTGTCTTTCGAGTTGAGCTGTTAGACCTATGAGATACATTGAAAAATTAGGAGTCTACCGAAGTCCCACGCATCCAACCATTACGCTAGTTTCAAGGGTGGTTGAGCCGATCTTCAGGCATATTGGGATGTTGTTTTTGTGGCAGAAAAGGCAAAGCTTGGTAACTAGTATATATATCGCACTTCATTAGATAAATGCATATGCAATTATGTCAGTTAATTGAAACTCCAAACTTTTCCTATAGTCCTGCTTGGTAATCCCATTTTTCGATGTTCACATAAAAAAATGTTCATAGCATAACCTGGATCGCGCTTGAATGGAATCCCCAAGGATCACGAAATCGAGTTCGTCCAAGAAACACCTTGCGACGAACAATAACCCATGAGCTAAGACAAAACAACCTTACATGGGAAGATGCAAAACAACAGCAAGTAAAAGTGTAAGATGGCGATGCTTTGTGGAATCCCTATGCTCGCAAGAGGAGTAACAGGAAAAAAAATTTAGTCGGTAAATATAGTCACTTTCAAACTACTATAACAATTCTGTTATTTAACCGCCATATTGCTATAATTGGCATCAAAGGAGAGTTCAAAAGTTAGTTTCAAGTTTCGCGTTCCTAGTTTGTCGCAATATTTCCCGTAGAATTTAAAATATGGAACAAAAAATAAGCGTCAATATTTTCCTACAAGACAATTTCACCCGCTAAATACTATCCTATTTTCATCCAAGATGGTTGGCATTTTGCTTGACCAAAACTCTGTCTTCCACCATGTCTTCTAGCAATAAAGATATAGTCATTACACTAAAAATCTTAGCTATTTTCACACAAAAGTTTTGGTCCATTTAATCCGCTTAATATCATCAGATCATCATGTTAAACTACAACCGTCCTCATGTCGTAAACTCAAACTCTCCTTAAAATTTCTCGCCGATGAGACTATAATGGCGACATACAGAGCCGCTACAAAATTGGTCAAAGATTTTGTTTTTGGTCCATTTCACCCACTAAATATTTTGCGTTCATTACTAATAACAATAGGGGTATATTCTGGTCTGAACCCGGCCTCCAGAATTTTTAATGGACACACATCTCACAATTGCTTTATCTTGCGGAGGTATGAATTTTGGTATACCACATGGGGGGTCTACGATGAATATGCATTTTTGCAAACACAAACTTATAATACGCTTTCAACATTGTGGGGTAGGGTCTAAATTAGCCATTTCAGTTAGAAAATATGGGTATCGAGGTTATATCAAAACGTGGATCTGTACTGACAAACTTATAGCAGAAATGTACGTACCCCCAAAGAAGACTACCTACTAAATTGCAGCAATATCTGTAGGATAATACGGCTAAAATCCTTAAACCATCGAAAGCCGGTAGGGGTCGTTCTATGGGGCTATATGAAGTCGCAGATCTCTACCGATAAATTTTAGGTGGAAAGTTTTATATCCCAACGAAGACTAAAAAGTCAGCTGGTACTCTTCTATGAAGGTTATTAAACAGTCAAGATGGTTCAGTATCTAGTAGAGAAAATAGGGAGCATGAAGTGCTATCCAGGGATGCGATGCGAAGGCCCATCTATTCTACGGGAAATCAGTTACACCAATGCCAGAAAAATGTATGACTTTTTCTGTCGTTTACGGTGACTTACGGCTCTAAAAATAGCTTACAACTGGGCTAGACCGAGAGGTTTAAAAGTTAACCCGAAATAAAAACCGAACTATGTCTTTTTACTAGGAAAACGAAAATAGGAGCTTACGAAGAACCCGTCTTCTTGGATAAGAAGAAAAACATTTATCCAACAGTTTAGTACCTGGGAGTAATTCTGGACAGGAAACTTAAATGGAAAGACAACATTCAAGAAAGGGCTAATAAACCCCATAGATGTTGGTCAACTTGTAGGAGGGCCATAGGCTCAAAATGGGGTTTCAATCCTAGGATGACACACTGGCTTTACAGAAGCGTAATTAGACCGATCCTAACTTATGCTTCGGTGGTATGGTGGACAGCTATGGACAAGTAATGCAACGTGAAAGTAATGCAAAAAGTCCAACGTAAGTACTGCTTAAGTATTAGTGGCACAATGAGGACTACACCCACCGGGGCTTTAGAGACTGGATCTCTGGGTCTCTATATTGAAGACCAAGAAACGAGGATCTCCCTTTGGCTGCCGGATCATAATACGATCCTCCAGGCAGAAATCCGAGCGATTACAGAGTGTATGAACTGGTTTAAAGCTAACACAAAGCCAATCACTGTCAACATCCTCACGGACAGTAAGGCAGCAATCAAAGTTATAACAAGCACGACGGTGAAATCAAAAACTGTCTTTCAGTGTAAAAAGTCAATCAACGACTACTCCCACCATGGTTCGGTTAACATTATATGGGTACCAGGACATGCGGGGATTAGGGGTAACGAGAGAGCTAACTCCTTGGCAAGGCACGCCAGGGAGCAAACTACGATAAGCCTAGACAACGCGAAGCATTTAAAAGGGGCGCGTCTAGAGTTAAATGAATGGGCAAAAATGCCCATATCCCCCAATCCTATGGGGGAACCCAGACGAGGATAAAACAAAGGAACTACTTTTAATGAGTAAGAAAGACATTAGTAGAATGACAGGCATCCTTGCGGGACACCTAGGGCTACAAGCGCACCTGCACAAAATTGGTTGTGCGTCTAGAGTTTAAGGCATGGGCAAAAAATTCCCATATATCCCTCTGGAACATAGAAGAGAGAGGAAAAAAAACACAAAAATCCTATGCGGGAACCCAGACGAGGATAAAACAAAGGAACTACTTTTAATGAGTAAGAAATACAGTAGTAGACTGACAGGCATCCCACAAAAAATTGGTTGTGCAGGAAGCTACGAATGCAGATCATGCGGAGAGGACGACGAAACGTTGGAACACTACCTCTGTCATTGCCCAGCCTTCGCGACGCTAAGAAATCAATTTCTGGGAAATAATATAACACAAGAACTCAGGCAAATTAGGGCAAGCGAGTTCAAAAACTTAAGAGATTACGTCAATGGTACAGAATTTCTAAACTGACAAATTTATTTTCTAATAAATTAAACAAAACTAAATTTTGGCTTCCGAAATTAGAGCGCACAACAGTCCTACTCTGGCTTAGGTGTATGACTATACGGGCATGTGGCGAGTCTCAAAACGCCCCTCTTTTCAACCGAACCGTAATCTTACGGTGACATTTAAAACGTTGTGGTTGTGACCACCTTTTTGAAGATTTATCTGTTTGTTGAAGGAAAATCTAAAGTCCTTTTCAGCCTTCTCAGTTTGCGACTGTATTATTACCTTCGTATCCAACTTTGAATCTGAGAGGGTTTCTTCCTCGACTCAACTTCTCAGGTTTTAACTAACAGTAGGATCCCTCAGCTTGCAGTCTGGACACGGGTCGCTGATAGGCGTTCCCTTGTTGCAATGTGAGAGTAGTTTCTTCGAATTCTTTCAAAGACATAAGGGGCGATAGTAGCAGCTTAAATAGTTTTGTTTCGTTTGTATCGACTGGAGAAAGCTACTGCCCTTCGATACTTTTTATTGTCTACTGCTGCCTTTGCTGCTCTGTCACTGTCTAGGTCCCACCTCCAGTGCTTCCTGCATAAGAAGCAATACCGTCCTGACATTAAAAAGAAAAATCTGTTCAGTATTTTTATGGCGTTGTTGACCAAAGTAGTATCAGCAGTATCTTCCTCGTTCGTAGTATCTATAGTTGCTCCCTTGTCAGTTAGCGAAAATTCGCTTAGGAACATTCGCTTTATTGAAAACTTGGGAACTGGAGATTGAAGAGTTCGATATCTTGAAAATATATCTCATATCTTGTCGCCGCCAATTACTAAAGTCTCGTAGAAGACAGAAGAATCGTTGTCATATGTGACGACTTTTAACCCTGTTTTTGTACTACTCGGGTGAAAGTTTCAGAGTGATGTACGGAACATCTCTGAATGTTCACGTTTGTGATATCGTTCTTGTGTGCAAGATACCTCCTGTAACTCAAGCAGGTACAGCATTCTTGTGCTGATGAACCGATGGCGTAACATAACAGACATATTCTGTTACTCTGCTATATAGACGTTTGAATTATCACATATATTCAAAGAATTAGACATCATAATCGTATAACCCTTATTTCATACAGATGGTGCGGACTTTCTGAAAATTAGAGGATACACTTTTCCAGAGCTATCATCTCATCTTGATAAACCCACTGTTTCAGCCTACATGTGTTTGACATATATTTCACAGATTTAATTTATTATACAATGGTTCACACACTGCTGGAAGGTAAAGAGGATTATTTGCATTTTCTTGAAATACTGACATAATTCCTTCCATAGGTCAAAAGTCACAACCGCTGTTCACGCATGCTGATCCGGTTCGGTCCTCGACTGGTATATGTGGACATGGCCTACATTGTTGCTCTAATATTGCAAATTTTTTAGGAATCTATGTTGATGATGGACAAGTGAGGAACTACTTCTCATTATCATATCGAACACCGCCTTATGCATTGTGAATCTTCGGAATTAGTACAATTTGTCATTGCCGACATACTTGCCTGACTTCAGTAAAAGTGACGCTGTGACAACTGAGAATAAATTCTGAAGGAACTGCAGACCGGAATGGCTTTGAAAATGCGCCCATTACGTGTATCAAGTACTTATTGTGCCAACAATTCTTAAAAACTGGGTTAGTTATAGGTCACTTGCTTTACTAAATGATCTTATTATTCTAACCAATTATTCCACCAGTTTTTTGGGGTCAGCCTTTCCATTGGCGGTATTGAAATAATATTCCATCAAATCAAATTGATATTGAAAATCCACTATTCATACGCTACAACATTTAATAATTTTCACGAACTGAATATCTTTTCCAAGAAGGAAGAACATTAAGAAAAAAAAAAACAAAAGAAATAAACTAAAAGGTAATCTCTATATCCATTTAAAATAAATATTTGCGTTTTCATTATCTCAAAAGTTTAAAATTCCAATCGAATTTATCAATTAAGCGGACAATATCTCGTTGTTGCTGTTGCTACTGTTTAGCTGTTGTAAGATATTTTTTCCTGCCTTTAGTCTCTGCGTCTTCTGTATTTCTTTCATCTACAGACGAGTGTGACTCGCTGCCGCTGATGTTGCAGTTATAGCGGTTGGCCACTAGTTGTTGCTGTTATTGTTGTTGGTGTTTGAGTTTTTCTTAACTCAAAGCGGCATATTTACAACATCAGATGAAATCATAGATAGCGCAAAGTAACAACATTTAATGCAGCTACTGTTGTTGGTTTCATCAAGTCGGTCGTTCACTGGTTCGTTCGTACGTTCAATCGGCCGGCCGTTTGTAAATGAAAAACAACACTAAGAGTCTGCAGCAACAAAATAAGAACAACAGCAACAACAAAACAGAGCATATTATACCATTCGGTTATAAATACCATATACACCTGCTAGTCCAAAACTAAAGATAGGGGAGATTTTGATAGGGCGAGTGGTAGGAGAGAGAGGGAAGTCTGTAATAATGATACCCAGGATACATGGCGTTGAAAACAAATTCAAGTGCCAGATATTTACTTAGTTTTCTTCAATGTTGGGTACTTGGATGATGCCTAATTCTAGAATTTCCGCAATCAGGATGATACAGCCTCAGAAAGGGTCTATAGAAGCACTTTTTTTCAGAAAGGCTCTATAGAACCAACTTATTTTTCACAAAGGGTCTATAGAAGCACTTTTTATTACAGAAAGGGTCTATAGAAGCACCTTTTCTTTCACAAAGGGTCTATAGAAGCACCCTTTCTTTCACAAAGGGTCCATAGATGCACCCTTTATTTTAAAAAGGGTCCATTGAAGTACCACTTATTTCAGAAAGGTTCTATAGATGCACCCTTTATTTTAAAAAGGGTCCATTGAAGTACCACTTATTTCAGAAAGGTTCTATAGATGCACCCTTTCATCAGAAAGGGTCTACAGAAGCACTTTCTCTTCAGAAAGGGTCTACAGAAGCAACATTTCTTTCAGAATGAAAGCACCCTTTCTTTCAGAATGAAATCAGCCTTTCTTTCAGAATGAAAGCACCCTTTCTTTCAGAATGAAATCAGCCTTTCTTTCAGAATGAAATCAGCCTTTCTTTCAGAATGAAAGCACACTTTCTTTCAAAATGAAAGCACCCTTTCTTTCAGAATGAAATCACCCTTTCTTTCAGAATGAAAGCACCCTTTCTTTCAGAATGAAAGCACCATTTCTATCAGAATGAAAGCACCGTTTTTTTCAGAATGAAAGCACCCTTTCTTTCAGAATGAAAGCACCCTTTCTTTCAGAATGAAAGCACCCTTTCTTTCAGAATGAAAGCACCCTTTCTTTCAGAATGAAAGCACCCTTTCTTTCAGAACGATAGCACCCTTTCTTTCGGAGTGATAGCACCCTTTCTTTAAGAATGAAAACGCTCTTTCTTTAAGAAAGGTTATATAGAACCAACTTTTCTTTTAGAAAGGTTCTATAGAAGCACCCTTTCTTTCAGAATGAAAGAACCCTTTCTTTCAGAATGATAGCACCCTTTCTTTCAGGATGAAAGCACCCTTTCTTTAAGAAAGGTTATATAGAAGCAACTTTTCTGTTAGAAAGGTTCTATAGAAGCACCCTTTCTTTCAGAATGAAAGCACCCTTTCTTTCAGAATGATTGCACCCTTTCTTTCGGAATTATAGCACCCTTTCTTTCAGAATGAAAGCACCCTTTCTTTAAGAAAGGTTAAATAGAAGCAACTTTTCTTTTAGAAAGGTTCTATAGAAGCACCCTTTCTTTTAAAAAGGTTCTATAGACGCACCCTTTCTGTTAGAAGGGTTCTACAGAAGCACCCGTTATATTAGAAAGGTATCCTTTCTTTTAGAAAGGGTCAATGGAAGCAACCTTTTTTTCAGAAAGGGTCAATAGAAACAACCTTTCTTTCAGAAAAGGTCTATAGAAGCAACCTTTCTTTCATAAAGTACCAATAGAAGCAACCTTTCTTTGAAAAAGGGTCAATAGAAGCACCTTTTTTTCAGAGAGGATCTTTGGGTACAACCTCTTTGGAAACAACCTTTCTTTCAGAAAAGGTCTATAGAAGTACCCTTTCTTTCAGAAAAGGTCTATAGATGTACCCTTTCTTTCAGAAAAGGTCTATAGAAGTACCCTTTCTTTCAGAAAAGGTCTATAGATGTACTCTTTCTTTCAGAAAAGGTCTATAGAAGTACCCTTTCTTTCAGAAAGAGTTTATAAAAGCACCCTTTATTTCAGAGAGGGTCTTTGGAAACAACCTTTCCTTCAATAAAGGTCTATAGAATCACCCTTTCTTTCATAGTGTCTATAGAAGTACACTTTTTTCAGAAAGAAGAATCACCCTTTCTTTCACAAAAAGGTCTATAGAAGCACCCTTTATTTAAGAGACGGTCTTTGGAAACAACCTTTCTTTCGGAAAGGTCAATAGAAGCATATTATCTATGAGAAAGGGTCAATAAAATCACCATTTCTTTCAGAGTGGGTCAATAGAAGCACCCTTACATTAAGAAAGGGTCAATAAAAGCGACCTTTCTTTCAGAAAGGGTTTATAGAAGCACATTTTAGTTCTGAAAGAGTCTATAGAAGCACCCTTTCTTCCAGAAGCTCTGCATCGGTCACCTAGAAGAAAGGTTTTCCAGCAATAGGTTTACATTTTACAATCGAAAATTGAAAAACTCCCGTCAAAATGTTTGCTGGGCATTCGGCGAAAAAAGCCAAACAAAACTTGACAATGTTTGCACAAGTGCATTGTATAAATAAAACAGATACGCGATGCAAGTTGATTGATATTCAAATTAAGCAAATGACACGAGTATCTGGCAAAATATTGTCGGCTTGTTGCTGGTGGTGTTGTCGGAATTCTTCTTGTTCCTTCTCCCTCTTCCCATGAACAAAAATATCAACATTAAAAAAATCAACTTCATTATGGATGATTTTGTTTCTGCTTTTCACAAATCTCAGTCATCAACAGTCATGGTTCGATGGTCATTACAAACCAACCACCACCGAGAGAAAGAGAAGACATTTTTACCTTTCTTATTACCGCCAATGCTGGAAAATAACAGCCCATCGTCGTATGAATCGAACCCATTAAAATTGTATTGCTCTACTTTTCTCAGGTGGAACTTTTGCTCCTGTAACTGTTGCAACTTCTTTTTTTTTGCCGGAATAGAAAATGACGAAGAAGTAGAAGCTAAAGTTAATTACCAGGAATACAGGCGCCTCATATAGCGATAAGACGAAATTGCACCAGTCGAACGAAGTTGTTGTGGAATTAAACTCCTGCCACTAACTTAAGTCACCTATTGAAGTCGAGTTTATTAAAACCACAAGAATGTTAGGCTGTGTGTAATGATGCCACAAGACGGACCTTAAGTGTAGTCATAAATTGTGTTGCGATCTTTGCTTATGAAGGTTATAAATTTCCATAGAAAAGGTGTTATTAAAATGTAACTCGTCTCTGAAATTCTAGACTTTTTTGTCGCTAATAGAAAAGCAAGACAAATTGATTAAATGCCGGTGATTCTTTATCAACATTTGTCATTTGCCTCGCTGTGAAATGCAAGAGCAATATGTGCTCTGAGTGTTCTGATGCGTAACAGGAATTTTAGAAAATTTTTAAAAAATTGAATTTTTAAATATTTCCAATAAAATTGAAATTTTGAATGATAATTCCCTTAACAACTGCTGAGGTAGAGTTGCATCTCGACGAGAAATAGCTGTATCTCAGATTATAATCGTCTGGTCCTGGGTGACTTTTATGCGCATCATAAGATGTGGCATTCGGCCCTCGGAAACGACTAGAGTGGTACAGCGCAATGAGGATGAGGACGCCCCTACCAGAATCAGCGGAGAGTGTCACAGTTTGCCAGACATAACAATCGTGTCAGCGGGTCTGACAAATCACGTTACCTGGCAACGTGTCATTTCCCTTGGATCTGACCATCTCCCCATAATTGTCTCCATTAGCATACCACCCGATTTCATCACCACTGAACGCCGCACATTCGTCAATCACCAATCACCGCTTCAGAGAACTGTCCAATCCTTCTGATGTTCGGGTAGCGGAAAGGACGTTCGCCATATGCCTGCTGGACGAATACCCGAGCCGAATACGTCGAGCCAACTCCAATGACCACAGAGTCAGGAGCTGACACTGGAATTCAACAGGCTGGTCGGCGAGGTGCGCAAGTTGTTTCAATCGACATTTTGTCGAGTACCCCGAGATTGACAGGGCGAAGAGAAGAGAATTACGGCGCATCAGATCTCTTCCTGCCGAGGATGAACCACCACCGTTTATAATGGATGATGTTGCGAAAGCCATCAGGAACGCTAAATCATTCAAAGCGTTGGGCCTAGATGGAATCTCCATGGTAATGCTGAAGGAGCTGGATGAGCCGGGAGTGGAGTATCGCACTAAAGTTCTCATCTTGTCGCTAGCCACCGTCATTGTTTCCGAAGTCTGGAAAATGGGCAGGGTGGTCCCGCTACTGAAGCCAGGCAAGGCTGCCAGCAAAAGTGAATCGTACAGGCCGATTTCGCTTTTGCCGGCCGTAGCAAAAGCCCTTGAGGCCTTAGTCCTCCTCAGTACTAGAAATAGCTATCAAGTTGCCGATCATCAGCATGGATTCCGTAAGCAGGACAGCACGACAACAGCGCTACACGCCATCTCCACATATATTTGTCAAGGAGTCAACCAGAAACCGCCTTGTGATAGAACAGTAATGGTGGCGCTTGACTTATCAAAAGCATTTGATACAGTTAGGCACTCCACGCTGTTTGAGGACATTGAGCAGACAACCCTCCGGCCAAGCTTGAAACGTTGATAGTCAATTATATGTGTGGACTCCAGTCGTACGTGGAATTCAGGAACAATAAATCCAAACCTCGTAGAGTGAAACAGGGAGTTCCCCAAGGTGGGGTGATATCACCGGGACTTTTTAACCTCCACCTTTCCTGTATTCCGCCCCCTCCAGACGGCATGGAGATCGTAACGTATGCGGATGATTGCACGATCGTGGCATCAGGTACCTTCCCTGAAGACATCTATGAGAGACTAAACTCCTATTAAACCAATCTAATCACATTTTGGCACGCGAGGAATATCCAGATTACAGCGCAGTTTGGAAGAAAGTTGAATGTCGTGGTCGACGGTAGCAGAATTCCGACCACAAACTGATCCAAAATGGTAGGGTTAACTTTCGACACTACGTTGAATTCGTGGAAAGCCCTGCTCTTCCCGGAAATGTATATATACTAAATGTGTGTGGTAAATTATTATCTGATGAACTTTCTAAATCTTTTAATGTTTAAAGACTCCCGAATTTCCAATGATACCGCCCGTTATAAGGTCAATATACCAGTGTTCCTCAAATGTTTTTCGAGACCCAGACTTCTGAATTTTGTTAATAAACGATATAACTGCACACTAGACTCAGAATTTTATTAAATCGAAAACTAAAATATAAAGAAATTTCTATTATTTTTCGAAGTTTCTGACTCTTGCACCCATGTTTATGCTTCTCTCCCATGACCCGCCACCCTACCGGTGAAGTACGTATGACTGATATAAGTTTAAAAACGTTACTCACTTCTAGACTTCCCAAAACAAAAGGAAATGATTTAAATCAGACATCTGTGAGAGACTAAACTCCTATTAAACCAATCTAATCACATTTTGGCACGCGAGGAATATGCAGATTACAGCGCAGTTTGGAAGAAAGTTGAATATCGTGGTCGACGGTAGCAGAATTCCGACCACAAACTGATCCAAAATTGTAGGGTTAACTTTCGACACTACGTTGAATTCGTGGAAAGCCCTGTTCTTCCCGGAAATGTATATATACTAAATGTGTGTGCTAAATTATCATCTGATGAACTTTCTAAAGCTTTTAAAGTTTAAAGACTCCCGAATTTCCAATGATACCGCCCGTTATAAGGTCAATAGACCTCAAATGTTTTTCGAGACCCAGACTTCTGAATTTTGTTAATAAACGATATAACTGCACACTAGACTCAGAATTTTATTAAATCGAAAACTAAAATATGAAGAAATTTCTATTATTTTTCGAAGTTTCTGACTCTTGCACCCATGTTTATGCTTCTCACCCATGACCCGCCACCCTACCCGTGAAGTACGTATGACTGATATAAGCTTAAAAACGTTACTCACTGTTAGACTTCCCAAAATAAAAGGAAATGATTTTAATCATATAAAAAATTATATTTTACAAAAATGTTGAAGATTTTCGCATTCGATTTGGTTCAGTTGCATATGTTTTGACCATAAAATTTTACGGCTTGATATATATTTTCAATTTTTTTCATAATTGTTGTTGTATATCGAGCCAAAACTATGAAAGAGGACCGAAAAAGTTCACGTCGGGAAGTACCCAAAATGCGTAGAGAAATTCCCCCTATTTGTACATTTTTGGAAAAATTCGAGCTAGGATTAATTGAAATCCTTGCAATTCAGACATACGTATAGTGTCTTAGGCAATATTACTGCCAACAATGCGAGGAATCTTTTAATGACAATGATATTTCTAGAGTCACGCCAAAATCATGTATGTTAAGACTTATATGTCATTTATATTGCCAATACACGTGTCTTCTATTGGGTGTACAACTTAATACTGTCCATTTTAAAACATCTAGCAATACCATTACACATAGTGTGTGGCAATAGAAACTAGTAAGACGTTTTACCTATAATATAAACTCAGTATGCGTTTGGACCTAAATTAAAAGCATGCATATTTTTTGACGCTTTGAATGTGTCGAACTTTGCACCGAAAAATTATGCTTTGCGGGGGTGTATGATAACCTTCTTTCATTTGAAGAAAACGACTTCTGAATGCCATAGATTATTGAAAGAAAATTACGGTCATCACGCACCCTTTGTAAAAGATGGTTAAGCTGTGATTTTGGAATAGCCCAAAATTTTTTAAAAATGAGGACTTGGAATAATTACTCCATGAGGATTGATGCCAAACACAAGAAGAAATTGCATTATTACTTGAAGTCAAACAACAAGCCATTTCCAAGCGTTTAAAGCCATTGGGATTCAATCAAAAGCAGGGGGAATTGGTTACACGGTTACAATTGGTTACATCATCACCACGCTGGGTCATATGTTGCAATACCGGCCAAAAACTATTTGTAAAACAGTGGATGGGAAATTCTGACCCAGCGGGTTCCGAATAGGGCATTCTGCATCGATCGAAACAAGTGATAGTCGGAAAGTCAAGGTCTGGGCGGGTGGGTCAAAATTTTCCATCCACTTTAGAATTTGATATAAGTCTCCTTTGTCCCGTCTGGGATATGTTTGGAGCAATTATTATTATCATAATAAACACGTATTTTAAGCAAAACAAGTAAGAAAAGCGTTAAGTTCGGTCGGGCCGAACTTTTTATACCCTCCACCACAAATTTCAGCCATTTCGGTGGATTAATGTGGCCACAACCTTCAAAATACCGAAATTCGGAAGGTACCGTTCTATGGGGCTATATGATGGCGTGGACTTATACCTACAAATTTCTGGGGGAAAGTTTTATACGCCTAAAGAAGACTAAATACCAAATTTCAGCCATCTCGGTGTGATAATGAGGGTAAAACGTTCAAAATATCGAAAATCGGGATATATTGTATTATGGGCGCTATATCAACACGTGGACCTATATAAACATTTTATGGTAGAAATGTTTCTTAGCCTCTGGAAACACAAAATACAAAGTTACAACCGATTCTTTGGTCAAATGGGTCTAATAGATTCAAAATATATTAAAATGACGCGTACTTTATAAGGGGCCTTATGTGGGGCCTATACCAAAACGTGGACCTATATAACCCAACTTTGGTAGGAATGTTTTCTGGCCTCTGAAGACACAAAATACCAAATTACAACCAATTCTGTAGTCAAATGGGTCTAATACATTCAAAATATATTAAAATGACGCGTACTTTATATGGGGCCTTATATGGGGGCTATACCAAAACGTGGACCTATATAACCCAACTTTGGTAGGAATATTTTTTGGCATCTGGAGACACAAAGTACTAAATTACAACCAATTCGGTGGTAAAATGGGCCAAATATCTTAAAAATTCCTTAAAACGACGACGCGTCACGCGTCATTTTGTATGGGGGCTATACGAAAGCGTGGACCTATATAGCCCGCTTTCAATACCAAAAGTCCTACGTAAATATAACATATTTTCCCAAAATTTCATCAACCTACGTCAATCCGTTCGGACGCTAGAGTGATTTCCACAGACGGACAGACGGACAGACGGACATGGCTATATCGATGTAGAATTGCACGCTGATCAAGAATATATATACTTTGTGGGGTCTACAATGATTATTTCGAGTAGTTACAAACGTAGTGACAAACTTAATATACCCCCATCCTATGGTGGAGGGTATAAAAATGGACATTATTAAGTTGTACTCCCAATATTGTTCGGTCCTTTTCATAATCTGTGCAGGATTTCTTGTACACGCAGAGAAAAAATATATTTCGCTTTTGTTGGAACAAAAATATATGTTTTGGTTCCAAAAATGTATTTGTTTTGTTTAAACATTGTAATCCAAATCCAAAAATACCATCTTTTGTTCCAAACATAGAAAACAAAAACAACTTTCGAATTTCCGCAATATTGTTAAAATCGTTAACAATACCGATTGTAGGAACTATCATAATCTAATTTTGTTTACAAAAAGTATTGTCAATACAGAAAACCAGCCCAGAAATTTTTGATTTGAGTGCATATACTTCTCATATACACTTTTCGCATAACTTGGATATAAATGTCTCGTATAATATTGCAATCATTGATGAACACAATACATGGTTTGCTGCATTGGCTGACAACAAAGGCAAACAAAAAGCCACAAGAACCCACCACAACATAAGGAATAATTAAACACCATAACAAACATGAAAAGGAAAGAAGAATGAAACAAAACAGAAACAAATAAAAACAAGAGTCTCACAAGTACATACACACAAAAACAAAGGTAAAGGCAGCATGTCATACAAACACACCACAACTCACCAAAATTGTTTTTTCAACACGGCATCGAATAGCGAGAGAAGAGAAACAAATTTTCGAAGAAAAGAGAGAAATATTGTTCAGTTGACACAAACTATTTTTGGATTTACAATACTACATGAGGAATCCAACAATATGTTAACAATACATATTTTGCTCTTGGAATATTGTTGGATCAAACATATTTTTTTTTCTCTGCGTGTAATTGTGAAAAAAGTTCAATTTCGTTGTACAGTGTAATGTTACCGCCTAACACACGGAAGGCCTGTGTTAAATCCGTAATCAAAAGATGGCATTTTCGTCATGATAAAATGCTGAACAAACGTGTTTCCCATCTAATCTAAATCCGACTTCACTTTGATTTTACTTTAGAAAATTTAGTACAATTACCTGCAGATGCTACTGTTTGTTTTCATAAAACATATCTGTATAGACCTTCTTTAAGATACCTTAACCAATGTTCCACCTCATAAATATTTGCACTTTCAATAGATTAAATGTTAATAATCTACGGAAACTAATATTAAACTTTACAAATCGATGTTAGAAGGTTATAAATTGTCATGACTTTCATGTGGTGTTTCTTTCTTAAGTCTTTTGTTTTTGAAACATTTACTTAACATAACAAATACCTTCTACTTACTAATTTTACTTTAAATACTTCAAATCATAGCTTACAAATTATAGAGTATCGAAATGTGTGTGTGTGATTGTGGCCCAAAAGTGAAATATGTTCTCACACTATGTTTAGTGTCGGATTAAAGTCATTTCAATTGTCATAAACAACATTAAATGGTAGACAATAAATGAATGAGCAGTGAACAGTTGAGAAGAAAGTAAAACAAATAAATGGCTATGGAAATGCATTTCTTTGACTAGTTGTCAGTGTCACCGTAACTCTATTGTCCGACTTGGTCAAGAAGAAGTTTGTTGTTTTTTGGTTTGGACTTCCTCCTAAGCGATAGCTGTCAGTGACTCGTAAATAGTGTCAGTTAGGCCATAGTAAAATAAGCATTAACTCCTTAAAACAATGGCCGGCTTTTGTTTCGAAATAAAAATCCATGCTTTTTTGTAGTTATTGTTGTGATTGTGTGATTCAATGTGATGCCACATAGCAACAAATTGGGGAATTGTTTTTTGAAACACCATAGAAAATAAACGGCCAGCGACGTAGAGACAAAAAGCCGTTTATAAACTCATAATATTTGGAATGAACTCAATGAACTGTGAAATGAATGAATATCCATCTTTGGCTGGTTAGTTGAATGCTCCGTTGTTTGGTTAGATGGTTAGTTGAATGAATTCCAAAAGCTGTAATAATTTCTGTTATAGAAATAACTGAGATTTTGATTTGAGATTTCCTTGTAAAACTCCAATTTCCATTTGTGGTTGTTGGACGAATCCGATGTGTTTGTAAATCATGTGAACCTGTAGCCTCTAGATGCAAATGTTGGTCGGTTGTGTGGAACACTTGTTTTATCTGATGTTTGTCCATCAAAGTGAAGAAACGAAAGAAATCTCAAATGGTGTAGCAGTGTACTTGATGTTCGTTTCTTTTTTCATTTTATACCAAGGCAAAGAAGAAAAATTGATCCATCGAACAACAAGCACAGACAATAAGTCAGTCACTCAGACATTCAGTCACTTAAATGTTTTACACTTTATATTCAATCACAATGACAAGACAGATCAACAACGAGGTGAGGCATAGCAAAGAAAAGTTACTGAAACACCAACAGCCATCTAACAATTTACAAATTTCCCCTTATTCAAGGGTCCACCTCGTCACCTCAACTATCCACATTTGTTTCCTTTGAGTATTTGCTTGTGTTTTTTTTGTCTTCTCCCTCCAAATATGATAGTCATTATTTGTAGTCCGTGATTTTTTATTTTGGCTGAGTGTATTTCTTGTTTTAATAAATTTGACACAATCTTTTACTTTAATCTATGTTTTTGTGTTTAGATTTCATATTTTTTTTCTTCTTTTTACTTGAGTCCAAACGGCATCTTCTTGTCTCGTTTAAGTGGACACTTTTCAAATTGTGATCCGTGTGTTTCTTGTTAATGTTGTCCTCATTTTGAAAATAATCATTTTTGGTTTTGCGTTATCATTACCTAGAGATCATATTCAATGGACACAAATGGAATTGTTTTATATTCACAAAATGACAATACAACAAATTACAAAACATTACAAGTATCTCTCACTCCCGATGGAATTGTGAATCGATGATGCTTTTGGGAAAACACAATATTGTAATTAAATGTACCAAAATTAAACAAGAAACGGCCTAGACAAAGTGTCCACTCAAGGTTAAGTATTTTAAAGTAATTTTGTTCAACATTAATAAAGCTGCGGTGAATAAGAAATTTGATTTAATGAAACGAAAGAATGTATTGAGAACTATTCACCTAACACCCATAAGGGGAACTACTGTAGTCAGCGAGGGAATTATGAGAATATTTGACGAGGTAACCCAAGTGAAGTCCCATCATTTAAATTAGAAATTCGTTATGCTTTTCGAGCAATGCTGTTAATCTATAAAATGTGAACGGATACACTACCTAATACATCAGGCTTTTTATACCATATACCACATTGTGGTAAGGGGTCTACTATGTCTTTGTGCATTTGTATGTAACCTGCAAAAGGAAACGCAATAGACCCATAGTTCCTTTTGGGGATATACATAGCATCACTTTCTGAGTCGATGTATGCATGTTCGTCCTTCCGTCCGTCTTTCCGTGCATGTATTTTTGTGATCAAAGTACAGGTCGCATTTATTGTCCGATTCAGCTGAAAATTGGGGAAGATCATTCTTAGCTTCAGAAAGAACGCTATTGCTTTTGGTGAAAATCTTTTCATATATATATGTTCGGACGATTTGAGGTATTTGGTGTACCAAACACCCAAATTCTGTCCAATTTTGATGCAATTTGGAAAATGTCACCGAATTCAAACTAGAAATAAGTGTGCCAAACTATTCTGAAATCGGTGCAGATTTGGATATAGCTCCCAAATATATTTATATATATGTTCGCCTGATTTATGGTATCAAACTCTTCTGCTTTGCTTTGGTAAACACCGTTATAATCTTTATAAATAAAAATCAAATATCGTTCGTTGGTAATGGCATCATTTGAGAACGACTGGACCAATTTGGATAATTCTCTTTGTGAAATGTTCGCCATAATCCGACTTAGGTTTTTATGCAAAGAAAATCTGACCAAGCCTACTTTTACGCCCACTTTTTTCAATTTTTAATTTTTATCTTTTCTACAAAAACTACTGAACCGATTTTCCTGAAATTGTCAGGGAATGTACAGTGATGGCCCCCGGCTACAAATTTAGTTGAATTTCGGAGCGGGCGGGGCACTTCTCCTATACCCTTTTTTATGATATATTTATAATAATTACGAATGTATCGGTTTGGAAATTTATTTGCGAAACAACTGTGGTTGTGTTGCCGATCTTACGTACTTATTTTGGACCCAAAAACTTGACACCGCGAACTTTGTAAAATATGTTACATCTACAAAGCTAATGAACTGAATTTATGCTGCATATTTTGGAAATATACTGCATATTTTGTTTGATATTTAAAAAAAACGCCGATTGTATCGGTTTGAAAATTTATGGTATCAACGGTCCTGCAGCCATGAACAACTAAAAACATGCAATTCTCTATAAGCGGAAGAATTCGATTTTACCTTTTTTTCTCAATTTTCATAATTAGATCGTCTTAGGATAAAGATAGGGAACATGGGCGATTATAAATCCTAACCATCATTGAGGGGCAAACAAATCCGACAAAGTCCGTAACCTTGTTACAGACAAAATCTGTTGATAAATTTAATATCCTCAATTAATAACTTGGTTTGACAATGGACCCGAAGAAATGAGATAGAAAATACCTATTTTTGAATTGTAAAGCATAAAGTCCATAAAAAGTTGTCATTAAAACTCAATTCGACGGGCCAGCAACGCGGACCCGAGTCTGCCAGTTTAGAATAACAATGGTAATATGACAAATTATAATGAATTTTGAAAACATTTTCACTTGCATTCATTCAGTTTACTCCAACGAGAAAATTAAAAAAAAAAAAAAAAAACAAGTAAAAGAGGGCTATAGTCGGACGGGTCCGACCATGTGATATCCTACACCACTTCCGCTGAGCACTAGTTTTCCACGGAATTTATTTAAATGATTGCGAAGTCTCCCTTGTTCCTACGGGGATGTTGCGGGTATATATGCCCAGTAAAATGTTCGATGCCAAAGATGCCATTCAATCATAGGTGCTAGTGATCTAGCATGTCATCTTTTAGCATCTTCATCGATGAATTTTATATGAGCGTGGACCCCAAAAGATGCTATTCATTTTTGGATCCAAAGCATGTCATTTACACCAATGCTTTGACATGTCATTTTCACCAATGCTCTGGCATGTCATTTTCACCAACCCTTTGCAATGACATTATCATTACGACGACAGTTTTAACAACGTTGGTTGTGATTTCGAGTCTCCGACAACATCAAGCCTATTGTAAATAATTAATCTTATATATGTAGAAAAATGTGTATAATAAAAACACAAAATTCATCTCTATTGGATCGATGGAATGGGTTCAAATGCTGATGAAAAGATCGGATTTTTCACGACTTCTTTGCGTGGGTTCAAATGCTGATGAAAAGATCGGATCGTTCACGACTTCCTTTGCATTGGTTTAAATGCTAATGAAAAGATCGGATCTTTCACGACTTCATTTGAACCAATGCAAAAGATGCCATGAATTCACGTCATCGCATGGAACCCCTTCCTTTAAATTTATCTGGGTGTATATATGATTGCGACAAGTTATATGTCATTATCATTATTTTGCAATGGACAGATGGACCATTTTGGCTACATATACATTAATATTTCTTCAAAAAATTAAAAATTTGTATTAAGAAAGAAAAAATACCAAAAGCATTTAGAAATAGCTTTTGGTGACTTTATCCGATTCGATCAATGAAAGAGATCAATATTTCTAGGTATTACATTACTTCTAATCAAAGGTATCATAAACATTTCTAAAACCCGTACAACATAGTAATTTGCATCAATTTAAAAAATGGAAATTCCTCTATCGTGATTTTAAAACTTTTCTATCATGGTTGCGAAATTTTGTAGCATGGAAGGTAAACGTAGTTCTTTCTTTATAAATAAACCACACCGCGAATTATATGTCGCGGTGCGCCTGAACCACGTTTAAATGGAAGGTGCTTACACTTAGGAAGTTTTTGCGGATTCTTCATAGATGAGATCAAAGTTCACATTTATAGTTTTTTTAGGTTTTCACGATTTTGCTTGGAAACCGTAAGTCCTATTGAATGGGATCAACAAATGTTGTAGCTGTGAAAATTCTCTAAAAGATTGACCTTCATAACTTTTCCTAGGTTTTACCTGTATCGCTTACTTACAAAACAATGTACGGTGCGCCTTAACTAACTTTAAATGGAAGGTACTTACACCTTGAACGGTTTTGTAGATTCTGAATCTACAATGTTCATAGATGAGCAAATAAAAAAGAAAAGAAACGAAAAAATCGACGATGGGATTGTTAAATAAGTCGCGGTCAAAGATCACATTTTTTAGGTTTTCAAGATTTTGTAGGCAAACCGCAAGTCTCACTTCGACAGGGCTTGTGGTTTCCATGCAAAATCTGATGTGAAACCGACCTCCATACCAAATTTCATGACTATCGGTCTGTAACTGCGGCCTGGAGTTTGATTACAACTTATAATGGACAGACGGACACACGGACGGACACACATCGCTGTACCGCTTTATTTCGTCGAGATATGAAAAATTTTATACCACATTGGGGTCTACGACGAATATTTCGCGGTGTTACATGCATTTTTAGCAAAACAAACTTATAATACCCTTCCCACATTGTGAAGTAGGGTATAATTAGGTTAGGTTAGGTTAAAGCACGCGCAGCTGTCGTGTTGGACAGCCACTCCACTCGGAGACCTTATGGTCCATTGTGTTCATCCTATAGTAAGGGTAGGAGAAAAGAAAAGAAATAATAGCATATCGAGTTTAGTAGTAGGAAAAAGGAATAGTTAGGTAAGTTAGAGGATAGTTGAGAATGATTAAGTAAGTGCTATGGATTGAGAGATTATTTGTAAGGAGAGAGAGAGCGAGTAAGGAGGTTAGCCGTATTAAGATGCTGTAGTTTGTTCGTGTTGAAGCCACTTCAGACCCTTGGCGAGAAGAAGCAGTGTTGTCGGCTCGGCTTGGCAGAATGTTGTCAGAGATGATAACGTATGTTCACCCATTGTTTGAACTCTCCTGGTCCTGAGCATTGGACAACGGCATAATAAGTGCTCAATCGTCTCTGTTTCTTCTTCGTCTTCGCATAATCTGCAGTAGTCCGTGGGGTCATCTCTATCCCATTTGCAGGTCATTGATCTTATCCTGCAGTGTCCCGTGATAACTCCAATCATTAGTTTTAGATCGGGTTTTCTCATAGAGAGTAGGGAAGTGGTCTTCCTTTTGGAGAGGTTGGGCCAGATTGCCTTTGATACCTTGCAGCCAGGTTCGTTATTCCAGATCTGACCAGCCTTCTCCCTGTATGTTTGTTCTAGGAGCCGCATGAAGTGACACAGGGGTGGCCTGATTGAGTTATCGATTTCGATCGATAAGGGTAACGATTGATCGTAGGTCCTCCAAAGCTTTCCTGCAGTGCAAGACCGCAGCAGATTTGATTGAATGGGATCTAAGTGATTTTAGGGCTGCTTGGCTATCCACATAGATAGTCACCGGTCCGGCTATATCCCCTTCCATGTTTTTAATCAATTCTGCTGCTTTCGTGACCGCAAAGATTTCGGCTTGGAAGACGCTACAATTTTCGCTTAGCTTGTACGAGATCCGTAAGTTGAGGGTATCGCTGTAGACGCCCGCTCCTGTTCCTTTTTCCATCTTGGATCCGTCGGTATAAATCTCTATACCGGGTAGAGGTAGGGAGTTGTGGGTCCAGGCTTCTCTGTCAGGTATCCGAACTTCAATGTCGTCGAAGTGTAATTGTGGTGATATATAGTCACTGATTACCTCCAAACCCACCGATAGTCCAGATTGTCGTAAGATAGCAGCATGGCCGTAGTCGAAGTTACGCCATGAATTTAACTCCTTGAGTCGGAGAGCACTCTTTGCTGCCAACTCCTGTACCACGAGATTCATCGGATGAAGATCCAATGTATTAGAGCAGCCTGTGGAGTGCTTTTCATGGCACCGGTAATTAGGAGAGATGCCGCTCTTTGAACGACATTAATCTTACGGAGAAGGGATGTCTTACTCAAAGCATTCCACCATACCAATGAACCATAAGTCAGAATGGGGCGAACTATGGCCGTAAAAATCCAGTGTATGACCTGTGGTTTCAAACCCCAACTCTTACCAATAGAGTTCTTGCAAGAATAAAGGGCTATAAGTCCTCTCTTGGCACGTTCCTCGACATTCCTTTTCCACGTTAGTTGGTGGTCCAGGATAATGCCAAGGTACTTGGCCTCTAGGGAGAGCTTTAGGGCCACTCCATCCAGCGTTGGTAGGGTGAATGGTTTGACTTTTCTCTTGTTCGTAAATAGAACCAGCTCTGTCTTAGATGGGTTCACCCCAAGTCCATTGTTGTGTGCCCATCTTGATAATTTGTCCAGAGCTCCTTGCATGAGTTCCGATAGCGTTTGTGGGAACTTCCCGTTGATCATTATGACCACGTCATCAGTATAAGCTACAGTCTTTATACGTAGTTGGTCAAATTCCTTAAGTATTTCGTTAATCACCAGGAGCCACAGCAGTGGTGATAATACACCTCCTTGTGGTGTGCCCCTGGTGACAGACTTCCGAATGGAGGTCTCACCGATATTTGAATTGATTATCCTGCCGCTAAGCATTCCATCGATCCAATTGATCAGTGTAGTGGAAACACCTAAGTTCAAGAGTGAATTGTGGATGGATTCGAGTTTGACGTTATTAAAGGCGCCTTCTATATCTAGAAACGCTGCTAACGTATAGTTTGAGCCCATCATATTCCTCTCGATTAAACCAACGACTTCATTAAGTGCAGTCTCCACCGATCTGCCTTTGATGTAGGCGTGTTGGGCAGGACTAATAACACTGTTTCCAAGTTTGGACCTTATTCCTAGGTCAAGCAGTCTTTCTAACGTTTTCAATAGAAAGGAAGATAGGCTGATTGGTCTGTAGTCTTTGGGAAGCGTGTGACTTGACTTCCCCGCTTTGGGGATGTATGTCACCGTGACCTCCCTCCACAGAACCGGTGTGAACGATAGACGTAGACAGGCCCTATAAATATGATCCAGGTGTGGTATCAACACCTCCAATGCATTTTGTAGCATAGCAGGGAAGATACTATCTGGACCAGGTGATTTAAAGGGCTTAAAAGTGTTTATCGCCCAAGCTATCTTTGTGTGACTTATGATCTCCTCGATGACACTCACTTCCCCTGTGGCTTGGTTACACATTGGTGGATCGGCTGAGCGATCTGGTGCATCCATGCAGTTGGGAAAGTGGGTTTTGGCCAGGAGATCCAGAGTTTCTAGACCGGAGTTAGTCCATGTGCCATCATCCCGCTTGATACTGCCGATGGATTTAGGGTCCTTCGACAGTACTCTACGAAACCTGGCTACATCCTTTACTCCCTCTATAGACTCGCTAAAGCAGACCCAAGATCTGCGTTTAGCCTTCTTTATTTCGCTGTTGTACTTATTGAAAGATACCTTGTAGTTCTCCCAATCTGTGGACAACTTCGTTTTGTTGGCTTTATTGTAGAGCCTTCTGCTAATCTTCCTGAGATTAGCCAGATCTTTCGACCACCAGACCGATTGACATCTTCTGCCTGGGTAAGTGAGTGGGCAGGCGGTCTCATAGCTGTCCACCAAAACCTCTGTCACGTGATTCACTGCACTATTAACCTCTGTGGCTGTTTGGGGGTATCGTGATACTCCCAGCTTGGAGCTTACTAGTTCATTGAATTTGTTCCAGTCGGTTTTCCGTGGATTTCTAAATGGTGGCTGTCGAATGCCATTAACAGAGACTTGGAAGAATATCTTCCGATGATCCGAAAAGGAGCACTCTTCCGATACCCTCCAGTCACTGATAATAGATTCGTCTTTATTAGTGAGGGTTATGTCTATAACCTCCCCCTGATTCTATTTTGAAAAGTGTATTCATTTCCCCTGTTGCATATTCTGAGATTATATTTTAAGATAAAATCGAATACGGACTCACCTCTGGCATTTGTGTCTCTGCTGCCCCAGTGGAAATGGTGAGCATTGGCATCACATGCTAGGATGATGAGGCAAGTGCTACCCATCTCTTTGACAAGCTTCTCCACGTCATTACCCGGTGGGTCAGGGCTCTTGAATGGCATGTAAATGGACGAGAATATGGTGGCTCCATGGGAGCTGCATTCCATCCTTACAGCCGTAATATCACCTCCGCTGAAATTAGAGAGGAATATTAGTTTAAGACTCTTCTTAGCAACTACACAGGTTCTTACCTTGTCCCCGTTGGATGTGGCGAAGGTGGTGTAGTTGCTATCGTTTAACCCAGCAACCTTATTCTTGTATAAATAAGGCTCCTGGATTAAGACGATGTCAACTTCAGACTTCTTGAGGGCTAGAAGAAGTTCAGCAGCAGCCGCTTTGCAGTGATGCAGATTAATCTGCATTATGCGAAGCGGCTGCTGCCTCCATTCCTCCACTACTTTCGTCCTAGGCGGAATCTGATCCATCCTAGACCAAAGTGTAGTTTGCCCTCACGAGTGTCTACGATCATTATTTCGATGCTTTACACATTTTTAGCCACAACCAACTTATAATACTTAACTGAGTTTGTTTCCTCCTTCATCTGCTAAAGGGGTTATCTTATTGTCTTCCCAAAAACAAAATGTTTTACAGGGGATATGAAATTGATTAGCTGCTGGCGGAAGTGGGGAGGACTATAGTTTCAGTTGTCACCAAACAACTTCATCAGTTCAGTTACATCAACATTTTAGAAATGTATGCATTATTTTTTGTCTTTGAAAGAAGATGTTGCTTCTTGCCTTGCAGATATCTACAAACTAGCTTTCTTGTAGGGATCACTAAGCAAAGTAAAGCGTATCGAACGGAGTACCTTTCTCACGACTCCCTTAAACTGCATCCAGATGCAATTAAAATGTGAGAAATGGATGTCAATCGTTGGATCACATCCAAATGCGGTTAAAATGTAGGGAATGGAGTGCCTTTTCACGACTCAGTTTGAACTGCATCAAAACATGCCGTGAAAGAACTAGTCTATATTGCACTACTTCCAATTTTTTTTGCTGGGTATTTATAAGACTCTACCATAACGTTCGATATCTGTTAACGACATTCCGAAAAATCGCGGTTTGTTTAGAATAATTTAAGTACAAATAAAGAACTAAAAAGGTATCAGTCGGCTTTGCCGACAGAGGTGTACGCACAGAACCTTAACCGCACCTAAACAAAAATGTTGATCATGTGTGTGGGTGGTACCCTAAAGAATGAACCGCCCTATCGGTTAAGACATAAACTAAGTTTGAACAAAATATTTCGAGATTCAATGTTTGGACCAAATCGGTTGCTCCGCTTATGAGATATTGCGCTTACCATTTAAGAGAATATTTTTGAACTTTTGTGGTTCCTAACCTGCACTTTTACCAAATTTGGTGGGAAGTATCCCAAGGAGTTGATATATATAGTCCACATTCTAACCTGATCTATGTCTCGTAGAAATATTACGATGTCCAAAGTATGGACAAAATCGGTTACTGCCTTCGAGAGTTTTCGTGCGCACCATTTTAGCGAAATGTTTTGCACTTTTGTGGGGGAGATACCCAAAGCAGTGGACCGATAAGGCCCATCTTAGAACTTGATTGAACTTTGGGCAAAATATTACGATTGCAAGATTTTGGATCGAACCGGTTTATCCGTTCGAGAGTTACGGGGTGTTCCATCTACAACACATTGTGTCATAGCGGTTTTTTACAGTTTTCACGTCATTTTTTCAGGAAATATGGACTTGCAACTGAAAAACTTGCCCCGTCGTAATAGAAGCTGCGAATACAAGTTGTTACAACAAAAATCAAAAGGATTCGAAAGGAGGTCTTAAAATGCACTTTTCCGAAACTTTGTGTGGGAGGTACCCGAAGGAGTGAACCAATATAGTCCATATTCGAAGTTTATCTACTCGTATGTCTGGTAGAAATATTACGATGTGCAAAGTATGAAGCAAATCAGTTAGTCCCTTCGAGAGTTATCATGCGCATAATTTTTGCGAAAATTATTGTGGTGGGGTTCCAGGAGTTTCAATCAACTTTTAAGATACATTTCCCCTATGTGCAGCGTTTTAAAAATCGCGATTTTCATGAAATTAAATAACTCCATTCAACCTCTTTAGGTCTTTCACACTTCACCTCAAAATAATTCTTAATCTAATTAAAATGATTTTTTTGGTGGTAATACGCATAAAATCATAACAAAATACAAGAAATCGTGATTGCTTAACCATTCATAATTCAACAATCACCATAAAGTGACAACAGTCAAACGAACAGTATGGACACGGTCTTCAACCGAAGAGTAAGTTAGTAAGTAAGTAACCATGTCAAGCCAGAAGGCACTTGAACAGACAGACAGACGGGCGGGCAGGCAGGCACACTTATGAAGCCCAGAAACTCACGTAATTCCAGAATAAAAGAATCAACAAGAAAAGTTTAACAAGAATCGTTTTAATCATCCAAAAAGTCAGAAGCAAAAAAAAAATGAAAAACATTTCAAAACAGATCAGAACAAAAAAGTGAAAATGGAACATATTTTTTCACACTTTTAAACACATTTTGCACACACGTATTGTTTAATTAAAAATCATACGAGAGCACGTTTTATACAGAAGTCAACTTTTGCGCATTGCCGCGCATCAGGACAAGATGAGTCTGAATTGAGAAAAAATACAAAATAATAATAAAATAAATTGAAAAAACGAACGACTCATCAGACATTTAACTACACATTGTAGTCCAGGATGATGACAATGAATGAATGAAAAAAGAGGATTCATGTGGAATAAATGTTTAAAGGAGGAATGTCTTTTTTGTTTGCTTCTTAAGACTGGTGTTTTTCTTCGTTTTTCGACGTTAGTAGACAATGGAGGATTTTGAAACAAAATTCACATGTGCGACGTCTTACAGAGAGTTTTTATTATTTGTTCTTATCAGATTCTTGACTTTCCAGAAATCAAGTAAAAATCTGAAAGTTCAGACTTTAAAAGTCCCTAGATTGTGTATACCTCTCTTACAAAAGTTAAACTTTTCGCTTATAACCAATAAGCACAAAAAATCCAGGCTTGACATCTGCCCATAAAACATAACGATACGATAAAGCAAACAATACGTGAATATCAATGCAAATTCAACAATTTAACGAAATTAATTTATGAGATAAATCAGCATTAGAGCTCTGTTAGCCAGATAGGCTGGAAGGCCGTCGTCATGACCACGGCGTGTTTTATGTTATTAATAAAGTCAATATGACACTAAAATTAAATGGATTTCCATCATTTGTATCTGAGTGTTTTCCGTTGTACTCACAATCAATTTTATCTTAATGAGTTCGATTTCGTTCGATGATGGTTCGAAGTACTGCATTATTTTTGGTTAATTTATTCGTTGGTTAATATTTGAAAATCTTATTTGTCTTTACTTCCAGGAAAACATAAAGATCGGGAGTTTACTTTAAAATTTGTTTTCTTTTTTTCAATAATCAGGCATAACTTATTTCGTTATAACGATAATTTGGATACAAATTGATGCGATAAAAACTACTGACATCCGCCGGAATTTTTAGGTGCATTGCTATGCATATCAAGAACATAGAAAAAATAGTAGTTATTCAAATCCCACTACCAAACAGGACTTAAACTTTTTGTAATTAATCATAGTTTAAAATCAAAATAAAAATTAGTAATTTTGTCGCATTTTTTTCGATTTTAGCTAAAAATTGGAAAACATATTTTTTTAAGTATAGTAAGAACCCTATTGCTTTTGGTGAAAATCAGTTCAGATTTGGATTTAGCTCCCATATATGTATATATTCAACCGATTTGTGACATTTGGTGCACCAAACACACAATTTCTGTTCAATTTCGATGATATTTGGAAAACGTCGCAGAATTGGGACTAGAGGTATGTTTGCCAAGTTATGTGGAAATGGGTTTAGATTTGGATAAAGCTCCCATATATATTGTTTTTGCCGTATTTGAGGTATTTGGTGCATCAAACACAAAATTGGACAGACATTTTGAAGAAATTTGCAAAATGTGACTCAAGTTTGTCCAGAAAAAAATTCTCCAAATTATATTAAAATCGTGGTGGTGTGGGCCCTGCCCAACTCAGATTATTTCCTTACTGGTTAGATACATATTCTGGCCTAATATAGGAATTTTGGGTATTCGTGGTCGAACAACTTCTCCACGTAAAATTGTGTTCAGAATATTTTAGGGTGGAGGGTATAAAAAGCTCGGCCCGACCAAAGAGAGAAATTAATTAAAAATTAATACTAAAAATGATCTTCGCCTGAAAAGGCACAATTTTCAAATAAATAAAATCAGCTGAGCCAGGCTGGGGTTTGAACCCACGTCTTTGAAAAGCACAGGAAAAAAGTGTTGTCACGGCGTGTTAGCGTTCAGAGCCAAACTCATAACTTTCAAAGGTAGCGCTAAGGGTTTGTCATGAAAGCACAACTAAATGGGAAAATCCCCATTGTTGTTGTAAAAAACAAAACAAAATGCATTTGAAAGAAGAAAAGTTCGAGGACATCGAAGCCGCTCCACATCCGATATGCGTGAAGAGCCTTTAACGAAGGCGAAACATGCATGTCACATAGAGGTGGGTGTGTGGGTTCGTCGGTTTTCCTTTTTCATATGCATTATTGATCATAAAGCTTTATTCCAAAGAGAAATTAATTAAAAATTAATTTCCAAAAAATTTAAATGTTTCATTTAGCGCTGCATCAACGATTTTTGATACATTGGTTAAAAAAAATGCAAGTACCAACAAAACCATACGTTAAAATTTGTGTACATTTTTCGAAATTTAATTTGGAGGTAAAGATGTAGCATCAACTGCATCGCAGTAGGCAAAAACTTATAAAACGTCGCTAAACGGTAATCCGGACACAAAACTTTTTTACGCTATAGACTCTTTACAGCGTGTTTTTGTAAAAAGTTTTTGCCCATTCGTTCGTCAACTTCATGAACGAAGACACAATTTGGTTTTCATAGCGATTGGCGTTTGTATTCGTGTGACAAACAAATGAAAGCTTTTTATTTTCGTAATTTTTTTGGTTTTCGTAATAAAATCAGACGAACGAATACGTCAAAAATAAACGAATGGAAAATACCCATCGTTTTGAATGAAAATTAAATAATTTGAGTAATAAAAGGCACAAAACACACGAAAACTGGAGGGGAATGCAATTTTATTTATTTCCATAGAACCACACGCGTATACATATGTACATCCGTTTCTTTATACAGGGTGTTTTTTAAGCCCGATAGAACTTGAAATTGTAAAAAATAACACAAAAAATTAAATTGTAATAAATTTTTTTTATTCGAAATATCAACATTTAACATTTGAAAATGATTTCGGGGATATGGGCACCGCGGCTGTTCTTGACGAAGTGCATTCTGGACGTCCAATTTTTCGCCACTTTTTCGAGCACTACTGGCCGTATGTCACGAATAACACGAACAATGCTGGCCTCCAAGGCATCAATTGTTGCTGGTTTATCAGCATAAACCAGTGACTTCACGTAGCCCCACAGGGAATAATCGAGAGGTGTCAAATCGCACGACCTTGGAGGCCAATTGACAGGTCCACTTCTCGAAATCAACTTATCGCCAAATTTTGATTTCAATAAGTCGATGGTTGCGTTCGCAGTATGGCACGTAGCGCCATCCTGTTGAAACCACATCTCCTCCGGATCAATGCCATCCATATTTTCAAACAAAAAATCATTGGTCATGGTGCGGTAACGATCTCCATTGACCGTAACGCGAGCTCCGATGATGCCACCAGCGTGAAAACCGCACCATACGGTTAATTTTTCTGGATGTAATTTAGTCTGTAGGGTCTCTTGTGGATTGGTCTCACTCCATATGCGGCAATTTTGCTTAGGGGTAGTTTACACTATATGTAAATGTCATATGACATGAAATTTCCCATCGTTATATATTCGCTAATATGTACAATATTGGAGATTTTCCTTACGCGATTTACTCTGTGCATCCACACCAGCAAAAATGTAAAAAAACTACGTCTCCACATTGCCTCCGTGGGTAGATATGGAATATTTTTATTTCGTGTCATATGACATTTACATATAGTGTAAACTACCCCTTATTAACAAACCCGTTAAGCCAAAAATGCGCTTGTTCAGATGGACGATTATGTACGCCATACAAATAACGAAGTCGTCTATAAGTTGCGCGAATCGACGACTGATTTCCAAAGTAAATTTGGATAATTTCGTAGCGTTGTTCAAGCGTGAGTCTATTCATGATGATTTGTCAGAGTATACTGAAACAAATAAAAAAAAAAAGTTTCATCAAAATTTAATTTTTTGTGTTACTTTTACAATTTAAAGTTCTATCTAGCTTAAAAAAACACCCTTTATTATCACAATTATTTTTTGACAAATTTGTTTACATTTTTTTCTTATTTTTTGTTTCTCCTCTTTTTGTCGGGGTTGCCATCAAGCAACGCATATTACGTACAGATAACTATGCAAAATTCACAAAATAAGTACTATGGAAACCCTGAAATAGACGAAAACTTTTAGATAAAAACGAATGGTTCGTAAAATTTTACAAGAACCAAATTTTGAATGTATACTTTTTAGTACGAACGGTTCGAGTGACAGGCAAGCATTTTTACAAATACAGGCTGTTAATCCGGACACCGCACATTTTTACCTCGATAATCCGAACACTAATATATTTTTACCCTTTAAATTTGCACTTTGCTCAGTTTGACGATTCTAATTACGAATTCCAAGAAATAACGTCATATCCCGATACCAAATTAAATATCTAAGTCTTTTTGGGAGAAACAAAATTAAGAAATTTGTTGTCCAAAACAGTGTATTTAAATATAAGGGAGATGACAATAATCTTCACCCTGCATAATATACACGGCAGACGAAACGACGATGCTTGAGTGGAGGATGTTTTAAAAAAAAAGATCGTTCTGTTGTAAATGAGCAACTAGTAAGCAGCAAAACAATGAAAATGTAAACATAAGCTACGAATATTAGTAATCGGAAACCCCAAGATATCTTAAAAAGTGTTTTTTTTTTTCAATTGAAATGCTTGACAAAGTCTTTATACACTGTTCCCAAAAGTAGTTTGTTAAAGAAAAAAAATTTTATGCTAGAAAATACCTTTTTCAACAATCCAAAAATTATCACTGCACATTAGAAGTCCTTAGTTTGGCATATATAAACAAAAAAAGTTTATTTATGTAAGCACTAAAACAAATAGGGTTGATTTTGCACAGATATTTAACAGCATAAGTTTTCGCGTAGTAATATATTTATGTTGGGAAGACAACTTTCAATCGAAAAGTTTAAGTGCGTTCTCTCAAGATCTATATTTTTGCTTTTTTAAGATGTGACGCTCTTTGGAGAAATGTACGATATGTTGCCGACATGAAAAATTACTATTGGATATTACTACAGAAAAAAATCGGTATTGTGTTAATAACTTAATCGAAATAAATGATTTTGATGATGACAATGTGGAAAGCAGCATTCAAATGGCTTATCAGTAGACAGCGGAATCCTATGCAAATGCATATATGGTTAGGATGGTCGTAGAGAAAATCTGATTAGACAGAAACTCGTTTTATCACAAAATAAAACGAAGTAGGCCCAGAAATGTTTGCATATCATGCATATCGTGCATATTTCGACAAATTTTTCATACTTGCATAAAATGAGCATATGCAAAACCATATGCAAGTAGTTGTGGTCTAAAAATCTCACTGAAATGTGGTATTAAGTCTACGTTAGGGGTATGCAACTTTACACCTGAAATTTGTCCGCATGGGTCCACATCTTCATGTAGCCCCCATAGAACGGTACCTCCCGATTTTCGGTATTTTGAAAGTTGTAGCCTCCCACCGAAATCACTGAAATTTGGTATTTTGTCTTCGTTGGGAGTATAAAACTTTCAACCTTTAATTTGTCAGTATAGGTCCACGTCTTCATATAGCCTCCATATAACGGTATTTTGAAAGTTGTAGCTTCAATAACTCACCGAAATCACTGAAATATGGCATTAAGTCATCCTTGGGGGTATAAAACTTTCCACCTGAAATTTGTAAGTATAGGTCCACGTCTTCATATAGCCCCCATAGAACGGTACCTCCGGATTTCTGGTATTTTGAAGGTTGTGGCCTCAATATCCCTCTGAAATGGCTGAAATTTGGTATTAAGTCTTCCTTGAAAGTCTAAAATTTTCCACCTGAAATTTTTCGGTATAAGACCATGTCTTCATATAGCCCCTATAGAACGGTACCTCCGGATTTCTGGTATTTAAAAGGTTGTGTCTTCAATATCCCTCCGAAATGGGTGAAATTTGGTATTAAGTCTTCCTTGGGTGCATAAAACTTTCCACCTGAAATTTGTCGGTATAGGTCTACGTCTTCATATAGCTCCCATAGTACGGTACCTCCCGATTTCCGGTGTTTTGAAGGTTGCGGCCTCAATATCCCGCCTTAAATTTGTCGGTTTAGGTTCAGGCCTTCATATAGCCATCATAGAACGATACCTCCCGATTTTCGGTATTTTGAAGGTTGAGGCTGTGGTTATACATTTCTCTATTTTATTGACTGCTCCGAAAAGAATTTTACAAAAAATGTGCATACAAACATTTTTGAACCTATTATTGAAATATCTGTTGCATAAGAAAATATGTAAAATGCATAAATTTTGCATATGCAAAAGAAAATATGCCCAGTCTCAAAATGTGACATGAATCGAACCAAAAAAAAGGGTTGCATAAAATTCCGCTGTCTAATTAACAGATAGATAATGACCAGAATGAAAGGTTATGCTTTTCACTTATTCTGAAAACAGGACTTAAAATGATCAGAATAAATCTATATGTATATGTTCCCGTGCATAAAATTGTTAAAACTTTTCAAATTTATATAACCCAGATATGTCCAATGACCCATATGTAGTACACACAAAATTCTTGTGGACATGAAACTTTACTGTTATAGAAGTACCGTTTTTTATACCCTCAGCATTTATGCTAACGAGGGTATATACACTTTCATACGGGCAAAATGGGCCTCTTCGAAATAATGGTTTTAGACCCCAAGAATGTTTGAACGAAATGTGTTTCAGAAAATTTGGAGTTGATTTAGTCATGTCCGTCCGTCCGTCTGTCTGGATGGCTGGAGCGCACGGTAATTCTTGAACGGATCAACCAATTCGGCCCAAAATTTATCTTACGTAATATTTTGTTCATGCTTAGTTTAAGTTCAAAGATGGTTTATATCGGTTTGGAAAATTTGTGCGCACTATAACTATTGAAGGAAGTAACCGATTTGGTCCATACTTTGCACATCGTGAAATTTCTACCAGACTTAGATGAGGTTTCAATATGGACCCAATCGGTCCATTCCTTCGGGTACCTCCCACACAAAAGTTTAGGACCTGCTATCGAATCCCCCCATAGAACGGTTAAGTTTCATCAAGGTCAAGTCCATACTTCCTAAGAAAAAATAGCCTGAAAGGTACAAAAAACCCTTATGACACCGTGTGTGGTGGTTGGGGCGCACGATAACTCCCGAACGGATCTGCCGATTCGGTCCAATAATATTTTGTACAAACTTAGTTTAAGTACAAACTTAGTTTAAGTTCGAAAATAAGTAATATCGGTCCACCACATCAGGTACCTCCCCCACAAAAGTTCAAAAATGTTCGGTAAATGGGAGTGACCGATTTGGTTCATACATTACACATCCTACACATATGGACTATATTTGTCCATTCCTTCTGGTACCTTCCACACAAAATTTTGGATAAATTTACTTTAAGGCCTGGCCTCGAATCACTTTGATTTTTGTTAAAGCAACTTGGATTCGCTGCCTCAGTAAAAGCTTTTTCGGGGGCAAGTCCATACTTCTTGAGAAAACAGTCCGAAAGTTGTAAAAAAACCCTATGGCACCACATGTAGTGGCTGGAGAGCTCGAACCGAGTACTGCATTCGTCCACACTTTGGATATTGTAATATTTCTTCGAATATCAGATGAAATTACAAGGTGGTGCTTATAGGTCCACTCCTTCCGGTACCTCCCCCACAAAAGTTCGAAAATATTCGCTAAAATGGTACGCGCTGTTTCTCATAGACCTAGCAACCGATTTGGTCCAAACTTTGGATCTCTAAATATTGTCGAAACTCAGCTTATGTTCAAATATGGGCCCTATCTGTCCAATCCTTGTGATACCACCCACCCACACAAATGTTCAACATTTTTGTGCGGTTAAGGGTCTGTTCGAGGATCCTTTGGACATTTTTACCCAAGGATTTCCAAGTGGCTCTTTTTACAGCGATATTGTGTTTTTCGTAGGTTAGTGTGATAAAAAAGCCCTATCTATCGATATGCCCGCAATTTTTTGAAGACCCCCTAAATACATAAGTTTTTTTTTGGGAAAAAAGTATTTCAATCCGCACAGGCTGAGGGTATATCTCTGTCGGCAAAGCCGACTGATACTTTTTTACTTGTTAATTATTGTTTTTAACAAATTTATGGCCACAGCTCTCACGCAATTTAACTTTTAAGGCCAACATATTTGCCAAGTCTAAAAACATTTCATTTTATCCAAAAGCATTTAATTTGTATAATATGCACACAATAGGCCCAGGATTTGCTATATCCCCATATATCCGTACCTCCCGATTTGAAGTATTTTGAGGATTTTATCTTAATTTTTAGTCCGAATTAGCTGTAATTTGGCATTTGGAGTTCCCAATGGTACAGAAACTTCCCCACCAAAATCGAGGACCTATAAAAGGGTAAACCTTGGCTTCAGCTATGTTAAATTTTCAAAAATATTGTCCATATACTTTAATATTAATGTATATGATCAAAAAATTGTTTCATAGAAAAAAATGGTTTCTGGAACCATGCTTGGATAAAATCCGTTTCCGACAATATGGAGTTTATTTAGCCCCTTGTACCTACCTACCTCCTAATATTTTGTCTAAACTTTATATATTTTCCATGTCGGTTCACTCCTTTGGGTATCTTCTCACCAAAAGTTCAATATTGGTTTCGCTGTTATTATTTTATTTATTATTTTCCGCTATTAGAATAACTTCAACTTAGTTTAGGTTGAAAGATGGGCCATTTGGGTCCACTCCTTTGGGTACATACATGTCCCACAAAAGTTCAAAACTTATCTACTTCTCTGTCCACTCCTTTCCGTACTTCCCCCTCTAAAATTCAAACATATATGCTAACATGGTACGCGCGATATCTTATAAACGAACCAACTGATTTGGTCCAAACTTTGGATCTCGTAATATTGTTTCCAAACATAGTTTAATTTCGATCTAAATTATATGATGACCAACTGAAATGACTGGTGGGCACGATATCTAGCGAAAGAAAATACTCTCAAGATAAGACCAACTTCCAAAATGGACTATGTCGGTCCATTCCTTCAGGTACCTTCTCCGCCACAGTTTTGAAGTTTCAATTCACACAGGCTGAGGGTATATCTCTGCCGGCAAAGTCGACTGATATTTATACCCTATACCACAATGTGGAAAAGGGTATTATAAGTTTGTTTTGGTAAAAATTCATGTAACACCGCGAAATATTCGTCGGAGACCCCCAATGTGGTATACCAATCTTCATATCTCGACGAGATAAAGCGATTTTGAGATGTGTGTCTGTCCGTCCGTCCGTCCGTCCGTCTGTCCATTATAAATTGTAAACACGCTCCAGGCCGCAATTATGGACCGATCGTCACGAAATTTTGTATGGAGGTCGGGTTCAGATCAGAATAGATCCCTATTCTTATTGGTGATGATCGAGAAATATTAAGCGGGTGAAATGGACCAAAAACTAAATTTTTATCCGATTTTGTAGCGGCTCTGTATGTCGCAATTATAGTCCGATCGCCTCGAAATTTTAAATAATGTAAGATTATATGACAAAGAAGAAGCTTGCAATTTGAGATGGTGATCGGATGATGTTTAGAGGGTTAAATGGACCACAACTTTTGTGTGAAAATTGTGAAAATGTTTAATATACCGGTAATATCTTTATTCCTGGACCACACATTCCGCCCATATAAATAATATTTGGAAGGACAACTCTTGCCCTTTCAATTAATGCCAATAATGTTGATTTATGTAGTCAGATAACAGAGTTACAGCCTAATATATCGAGTGTTTTGCTTGTAATGTAATCAAAATCATACTAGAGGTCGCAATTATAGATCAATAGTCACGAAATTTTGCACGAGGTAGGGGCTTAAGACGAAGAAGATGCCTACAATTTTTGATGATGACCTGATATTATTTAGCGGGTGCAATGGACCATTACTTTTGTATGCTTGAAAAAACAAAAACTAAATAAAAACATTTTATTTTTGGTCCATATTTGAATCCCTGGAGGCCATATACCGGCAAAGTCGCCTATATATGAACAATTAACTACCGATCTTTCCTCTGATGAAAATTGCAATAATATGTGTGCCTGGTAACGGACCTACTACCTAAGATATAATGAGTTTTGTGAAGAGAACCACATCTTCCTCCCATGCTACAAATTTCCTCTATCATGACAGACAAATTCCCAGTTCTTACAAATTGCGTGGAACCTGTCCAATTGTTCAAAATTTAAAGATGTAGCAGAAATTGCTAAACAACGTTAATTTTCAAATTTAAGAATATTTCTTAAAATGTACTGTATATAATTGTTCCACAAACATCCCAGTAGGGACAAGGGAGCCTTCTCTCATATCAATCAGAGCACCCCTATTAATATCAGCTCAATGATATGTCGACAGCGGAATTTTATGCAACACCTATTTTTGTAAAACTTGCATATTTTTGGCTTCTAATTAAATTCCAATCGAAATATATCTATCACATATGCAAAAATATGCGAAATGTATAAATTATGCATATGCAAATATTATTTTTGCATATGGAAAATTTCTGTATTTCACATATTTTCGTGTGCTACATATATTTCAATAATATCTTCTAAAATATTTATGTGTACATTTTTCTGTTTGAAATTCACTTCAGACAAGTCAATAAAATAGAGAAATCTCTAACCAGAGCCACAATCTTCAAAATGTCGAAAATGGTGAGCTTTCGTTGTATGGGAGCTATATGAACGCTTAGACCTATACCGACAAATTTCAGATGGAAAGTTGAATACCCCCAATGAAGACTTAATACCAAATTTTAGCCAATTCGGAGGGATATTGAGACCAAAACCTTCAAAGTACAGAAAATCGGTAGGTTCTGGTTATGGGAGCTATATGAAGACGTGGACATATAACGACAAATTTCAGGTGGAAAGTTTTTTTACTTCCAACGAAGACTGAATACAAAATGTCAGCCACTTCAGTTTGATATTGAGGCCACAACCTTCAAAATACCGGGTATCGGGAGATACGGTTCTATGGGAGCTATATGAAGACCTGGACCTATACCGATCAATTTCAGGTCGAAAATTGTGATGAACGAATACTTAATACAAACTTTCAGCCAATTCGATGGGATACTTAGGGCACAAAGTCTTGCATATGGTTTAGCATATATGTCAAAATATGCAAAAAATTAGGTCCAGTCCGTTCTAAAATTACTTATTGGTGCCACCATAGTACAATTGTTTGCACACCCGCCTTGCACGCTGAAGGTCGGGCGTTTGATTCCCGGCCAGCAAACATCAAATTTCCAACGATGGCAAAATACCCCTCAGTAAAGTTGGCGACATTTTCTGAGTATTTCAACCATGCCTTTCGGACTCGGCGATAAGCAGTAGGTCCCATACTATTCCTGTAATATGAATCGTGGTACACGCCCTGTCCCTTCTGTGATGTTTGTGGAACAATTATTATATTGTTATTTAAACTTAATGTGATAAGGTTGCAGACTCCAAAAATGTATTTCTTACAATGAGCTTATTTGTCCAAAAGAAACTTTGATTTGCTGAAAGCTAACTCGCAGGGTAGTGGTGTAGGGTATCGTATGGTCGGCCCTGTCCGACTATAGCCTTTGCTTACTTGTTTTTTACTGTTTTTTTTTTTCTATAGATCTTTCGTAAGTTTAGTGTTGCTACAGATTAACCTAGTCATACCATATATTTCTTGGTTGAGACCTTTGGTACCTGAGTACGGAACTAAAGGTTGGTTGCGTAGTGTCCCCTCTAATTGGCCGTGCTTCCAATGCTCTCATAGTACTGCGAAAATTGCAATGTTAAAAAAGCTTAGCCTTACCCGAATTTTTAATTGTTTTAGACCGGGCAGAATAAATCTAGGGAAGGGAATGTTTTAGTCCCGACAAACCATAAAATCCATAGCACAGGCACGTTATAGTTTCATAACAATTTCTTCTAAATGGTGGATTTATGCCTGGTACACGTTAGTCTATTGACGGGTGTTAATGGTGTCTTCTCTCTTCATAGCACAATAAATTATGTATCCACTCGAGATGAAAGACGAAGAAATACGTTTCATGGACTCTGCAATACTGAAGTCGATTCGGACCATTCCCCGCTGCTTATATCTACTAAACTACGATATTCTTCATTTATTTTAATCCCCGTTCAAAACTATCTTCCATTGTGTTACATATGTATACCAGGAATAATATTATTCTTGTTGTTGTTTCTTCCGTTTACAAGACAATGAAATTTCAACACCAGTAACGATCATCAACATCATCATAATCACTACCACCGACGGTTTATGCTCATCATAAACGGCTTTGACGACGTAAATGATGATCCTCTGCACTTCGGAGTACTTAACTCTAACGTGAACAAAAAATAAAACAGAAAACAACAACAAGAAAAAAGAAAAGCGCATCCAAACTCGTGGCATGAGTCAAGCAAGGATCTGTTCTTCTGTTTTCCTTGCTGTTTTGGTATGACGCTTACCTGTATCTTCTATCTATCTTTCTGCACATTGCCACAACAGCTACTTGTTGTGTGATGATGATGACTACTGAACTTGGTCTTCTTTTCGTTACTGTTGTTGTTGTTTTTGTAGTTGGTAGAACGTGCCTCTTTTCCAATTGAGTTAAAGTTAATGTCATGGTTGTTAAACTAAATCCAACGAAAAAAAAACAAAGTGTTTATAAACTACAGCAGCACTTCTTGCCACAAATGTCTGTCTTCCACCAGGTAAGCTAGCAGCACAACTGCCGCCAACACCATCACCAGCGCATCTAAACACAAAACAACTGCGGTAGCAACCACACATCAACAAACGTCACTTGAACTTCTCTTCGTGTTGCTACTACAATACATAGAGTTCCTTGCTGGCTGCCTGCTCCTTGAAAATGGCCAGGAAATGTAACCATAACACTGTGCTACAGTGAAAATTTGCAGGGGTTCTAATGCATAAATTCGGTTTTGTGGGAGTCCACAGAAGACGAAAATACCTTTAGTTTCTTTGGGTCACTTCGGTTTTTCATTTTATAACGGTAAATGTAGTGAAAAATGGGCTTTCTTGAATTTTCTACTTTAAACGGACATTACTTCTTTTTTCCACAACCGATTTGCACACACTGTTTTTCATTATAAAGGGGAGAGTAATGCCTTTCGAACAAGCCATCGATTTTTAAAATTGGTTAACAAATGGCTAATTAATAGTGGTTTAAGTGTGACAAAAACGCATTAAAAAACAATAAAATGTTTTTCCTTGTGCTCTATGCTGCGTATACGACACCTAACGGTACAATTATTTACTGTTAGCAAGTAAGAAATTTAGTTGGCTCTCCAAAATGGGAAAAACCAACAAAATCCGTCGAAAAAAGAATGCGTTATGGCATTTTTTGTGTGTCAACTTTTTGGTTTTTTTTCATATTTTCCTTTATAAGACATTGATATCTAGTGCGTAATTGTTAAGCAGGATAATCACAATTAGAATCATACATTCTAAGATACCCATCTTTTATAAAGGAAAATATGAAAAAAACCAAAAAGTTGAAACACAAAAAATGCCATAAACCATTCATTTTTCAGCCGATTTCAATGGTTTTTCCCATTTTGGAAAACCAACTAAATTTCCTACTTGCTAACAGTAAATAATTGTACCGTTAGGTGTCGTTTACGCAGCATAGAGCACAAGGAAAAACATTTTACTGTTTTTTAATGCGTTTTTGTCACACTTAAACCACTATTACTTAGCCATTTGTTAACCGATTTTAACAATCTATAGCTTGTTCGAAAGGCATTACTCCCCCCCTTTATAATGAAGAACAGTGTGTGCAAATCGGATGTGGAAAAAAGAAGTAATGTCCGTTTAAAGTAGAAAATTCAAGAAAGCCCATTTTTCACTACATTTACCGTTATAAAATCAAAACCCGAAGTGACCCAAAGAAACCAAAGGTACTTTCGTCTGCTATGGACTCCCACAAAACCGAATTTGTGCATCAGAAATCCTGCAAAAAAATTTTGTCCACTTTTGTATCACAGTGTAATTATAGACACGTTTCATTTTTATTTATTTATCAAATTGTTTTTGTTGTTGCAATGTGAAGACACAAACAAATTCATATAAAATCATGAAATTTTATAGACTCTGTCTTTGGGGTAACAAAATTGAAATATTGAAAATTACTAAATTGATATTATAAAAGATGGTGTTAAGATTGGAGAAGGAATGGCATTGGGAGTTGGATAAATAGCTTTCATAGAAAAATATGTGAAATAACGAAAGACAAAAAACTAAATGTGAAAATCGATTGAAGAATTAAATATTGTCCTATTTTGTTTATTACATGAGGTGGACATACATATGTATGTATGTATGTACATTAGGCCGGGCCGATTTGTATGGAGGGAAAAACATTAATGGGCCCTTCGCGTTTCTGATTCCTGGGATTGAACTGAGCAATAAAGTCCACTGGACCATAGGTCTACTGTGAAAATCGAGCCTCCCGATTTTGACTTTATGCTTTTTATCCACGTTTTTTGACATATAACGGCCAAACCATTGAGATTTTCGATCCAACACAAGGACAAAAATTGTAGCCAACACAGTAGTTAAGAACTCTCTAATACATCGCAAAAGCATTGGAATTCCCCTTAAGGCCTTGAGAAGGTGCAAACTTTTCGGAAAATGTCGATAAAAGGCACTGTGCTACAAAAGTTGACCAGAAAAAAAATCAAGCGTTCTGATGCAAAAATCTATCGTGTTGGGTTCAATGGAAAACGAGAACGAGCCTTAAGTTTGTTTGGGTCACTTCGTTTTATTTTTTTATAACTGTAAAAGCAGTGAAAATCTGGGTTTCTTAAATTTTCAAATTTAAACGGGCATATCTTATGTTTTGCACAACGGATTTCTATTGATCCTTCTTCCTTTTAAAGGGGTGAATTATATCTTTCGAACAAGTGATTATTTTTTTAAATCGCTTAACAAATGGCTAAGTTATAGTGGTTTAAGTCGGAAAAACCCCACAAAAAACTATAATTGAATTTCTCATAATTTTCAACTCTTCTTCTTTATTTGCATATTCGATCTCCGAATATAAGCGACCAATACAATTATATATCATTATTTGTTACAAATTTTAAGGTATATTCATATATTATTCGTGATCTCCATAAAAGCTTCTCTATTTCTGGCTTCACTCAGTAGGAATGAGAAATTTTCAATGCCGGTCCATTTCAGAATATTGTCAATCCGTGATGTTTCTTTCCGTCCTCTGGATGGCTTCCCTTCTATCGTTCCACCGATTATGGTTTGGAGCAGCTTGTATTTTCGGTTCCTCATTATATGTCCAAGATATGACACTTTTCTTCTTTTTATTGTTGTAATTAGTTCACGTTCTCGCTTAACCCTTGTCAGAACTACTGAATTGGGTATCAAATGTGTCCATGGGATTTTTAGGATACGTCGATAAATCCACGTTTCAAAAGATTCTAGTTTCTTTATGTCAACGGCTTTTAGCGTCCATACTTCTGAGGCGTACAGCAAGACCGACCAGACATAAGTTTTAACAAATCGAATTTTTGTTTCCATGTTTATGTCATGACTGCATAAGACATTTTTGTATTTGAAAAATGCACCTCTCGCCATTTCTATAATAATAATAATAATTTTCAACAATATTTCCAATTTTTGTTTTGTTCAATATTTATTTTGAAAATTGTGTGAAATTCAGTTATAGTTATACCCTACACCACTATGTGGAAAAGGCATTATAAGTTTGTTGTGGTAAAAATTCATGTAACACCGCGAAAATTCGTCGGAGATCACCAATGTGGTATACCAATCTTCATATCTCGGCGAAATAAAGTGATGTTGAGATGTGTGTCCGTCCGTCCGTGTGTCCGTCTGTCCATTATAAATTGTAATCAAACTCCAAGCCGCAATTATGGACCGATCGTCACGAAATTTGGTATGGAGTTCGGTTTCACATCAGAATAGTTCGCTATTTTAATTGGCGATGATCGCAGGTGAAATGGACCAAAAACATAATTTTTATCCGATTTTTCTGGTCAACTTTTGTACCACAGTGCCATTTATCGAAATTTTCCGAAAAATGTGCACTTTCTCAAGGTCAAAACTGCCTGAAAGAGCTTTCCAGTGATCTTGCGATGTACGAGAGAGTTCTTAATTATTGTGTTGGCTACAATTTTGGACTTTGCGATGAATCGCTAATATCAATGGTTTGGCTTTTATATGCCAAAATATCCAAAAAGGTCAATAAAAAACTTCAAGTCAAAATCGGGAGGCTCGATGTTCACCGTAGACATATGGTCCAGCGTACTATTTCGCTCAGTTCAATCCCAGAAATCAGAAACGCGAAGGGCCCATTAAGGTTTTTTCCCTCCACACAAATCGCCCCGGCCTAACATACCTACTACCTAAATGCGATTTGCATTTTAAGTGTTACACGGTGTAATACAAAATCGATTGTGTGAAATCGATCCGTACAGTAATCGAATCGAAAAGATTATCAAATAACACTACTATAATGAACTCTGGGAAAATATCAAATTTGTATTCATTGTGTTATGGAAATATAAACCAATATCAGAAGAACATAAACGATTCAGGGGTCCATGGCTACTAGCGAAGCAGTATACTCTGAAAGAAAAATGTTTCATTGATTTTGAACCAACGAATAGTTTCACTGAATAGATGAAAACTTTCATTAAATAATAATAACGAGTTTCGTCATTATTCCAATGAAATTTCCTCAATTATGCAATGAAAGTTCGTTATCTATATATAAAGGGTGTTTTTTTAAGCTAGATAGAACTTTAGATTGTAAAAAGTAACACAAAAAATTAAATTTTGATGAAACTTTTTTTTTATTTGTTTCAGTATACTCTGACAAATCATCATGAATAGACTCACTTGAACAACGCTACGAAATTATCTAAATTTACTTTGAAAATCAGTCGTCGATTCGCGCAACTTATAGACGACTTCGTCATTTGTATGGCGTACATAATCGTCCATCTGAACAAGCGCATTTTTGGCTTAACGGGTTTGTTAATAAGCAAAATTGCCGCATATGGAGTGAGACCAATCCACAAGAGACCCTACAGACTCCATTACATCCAGAAAAATGCACCGTATGGTGCGGTTTTCACGCTGGTGGCATAATCGGGCCTTATTTCTTCAAAAATGAGGCCGGAGCTGGCGTTACGATCAATGGAGATCGTTACCGCACCATGATCAATGATTTTTTGTTTGAAAATATGGATGACATTGATCCGGAGGAGATGTGGTTTCAACAGGATGGCGCTACGTGCCATACGGCGAACGCAACCATCGACTTATTGAAATCAAAATTTGGCGATAAGTTGATTTCGAGAAGTGGACCTGTCAATTGGCCTCCAAGGTCGTGCGATTTGACACCTCTCGATTATTTCCTGTGGGGCTACGTGAAGTCACTGGTTTATGCTGATAAACCAGCAACAATTGATGCCTTGGAGGCCAGCATTGTTCGTGTTATTCGTGACATACGGCCAGCAGTGCTCGAAAATGTGGCCAAAAATTGGACGTCCAGAATGCACTTCGTCAAGAACAGCCGCGATGCCCATATGCCCGAAATCATTTTCAAATGTTAATGTCACGTATTGAAAAAATTTTGATTACAATTTAATTTTTTGTGTTATTTTTTACAATTTCAAGTTCTATCGGGCTTAAAAAAACGCCCTCTATAAAAGAGTAGTGAGGTGAGTGACTGACTGATTGACTGACTGATTCATCAGCGCCCAGACGAAACCGCTGAAGCTAGAAAGTTGAAATTTTGGGTGTAGGTTGCTGTTGGTATGTAGGGGTGAGATAAGACTGGGTTTTTGGAAATTCGACCTTGAAGTGTACGAAAAGTACTAAAAGGTACTAAATATGGTACCCTTTGTATTAGGCAAACGGTAAGACCTAGAATTCTGAAATTTGGAATGAGGGTAACTGATGGAGAGCTAGAGAGATGTACCAAAGGGTTTTTGGAAATTCGTACTACAAGGGTACGAAAAGTACTAAATGGTACTAAATTTAGTACAATTTGGATTTGTGTGAAGGATAGAGCTGGAATCCTGAAATTTGAAATTAGGGTACATTGTGGAGAGTAACAAAGAAACATTTTTGGAAATTCGAATTATAAGTGCACGAATAGTACTAAATGGTACTAAATTTAGTACAATTTGGATTAGGGTGAACGGATAGAGCTGGAATACAGGCATTTGGAATGAGGGTCACTGATGAAGAGTAACAATGAAAGGTTTTTGGACATTCGAACTGTAGGGGTACGAAAAGTATTAAATGGTACTAAATTTAGTACAATTTTGATTTGGGTGAACGTATTGAGCTGGAATACAGACATTTGGAATGAGGATCACTGATGAAGAGTAAAAATGAAAAATTTTTGGAATTCGAACTATAAATATACGAAAAGTAATAAATGGTACTAAATTTAGTACAATTTGGGTTTTGGGTGAACGAATGGAGTTGGAATCCTAAAATTTGGAATGAAGGTCACTGATGGAGAGTAAAAAAGAAAGGTTTTTGAAAATTCGAATTACAAGGGTATGAAAAATACTAAATGGTACTAAATTTAGTACAATTTTGATTTGTGTGAACGGATTGAGCTGGAATACAGACATTTGGAATGAGGGTCACTGGGGGAGAGTAACAAAGAAGGTTTTTGGAAATTCGAACTATAAGTTCACGAAAAGTTCTAAATGGTACTAAATTTAGTACAATTTGGATTTGGGTGAACGGATTGAGCTGGAATCCTGAAATTTGTAATGAGGGTTACAGATGGAGAGTAACAAAGAAAGGTTTTTAGAAATTTGAACTATAAGTGCAAGAAAAGTACTAAATGGTACTAAATTTAGTACAATTTGGATTTGGGTGAACGAATAGAGCTGGAATCCTGAAATCACCTTTGGAATGAAGGTCACTGATGGAGAGTCAAAAAGGAAAGTTTTTTGGAAATTCGAATTAAAAGTATACGAAAAATACTAAATGGTACTAAATATAGTACAATTTGGATATGGGTTAACGAATAGGGCCGGAATCCTGAGATTTGGAATGGGGGTCACCGATGAAGAGTAAGAAAGATGAACCAAAGGGCGAAAAGTCCTAAATGGTAGTAAGTTTAGTATAATTTGGATTTGAAGAGCTGGAATCCTGAAATTTGGAATTAAGATTACTGTTGGAATATAGAATTGAGATATGGAGGTAGCTTTGGAAAATCGTACTAATATGCACGAAGTAGTACTAATTGGTACGAAATTCGCTATAATTTGTATTTGCGTGAACAGATTATTGTTGGAGTGTAGGATTGAGGTAGTTTTGGAAATTCGTACTTACGGAAAAGTGCTAAATGGAACTACATTGGCTATAATTTGGGTTTAGGTGAACGGATAGAGCTGAGATATGAAAGTACATTTTGGAAAATCGTGTACGAAATGTGCTAAATGGTACAAAATTTGGTACCTTTTGGTATTTGCTATATGGTATAGAATTTTGTACAATTTGTAATTTTGTAAAGGGTAGAACTGGAATTTTGAAATTCGGTATTATATTAGCAATTGGTGTTTAGGGTGGAGGTAGGGAGGAGGTTTTGAAAATTCGTACTTATTTATACAAAAACTACTAAATAGTCCTAAAATGGGTAAAACTGGAAAAGTGAATTGGGGTTAAGATACATATATGTTGAATATAAGGAAGTAATTTTTGAAACGTTTACCTATGTGTACGAAAAGTTGGGTAACATGTTGGTACCAACACCATTTTAAATAGTTAAGGTACTAAATTTGGTGTTGGGTGTAGGAACAAAGCTGGGATTATATAATTTGTAAATACGCTATTTGTACAAAAAATACGAAATGGAAAAATATTTGTTATGAAGATCGCTCTAAAATTTGAGACAAAGTTCTGAGTTTGAAAATTGTACTGAATATTGTTCCATTGATTTGATGTTAACGCCAAGGAGTTTCTAAATAATGTACTGAAATTAAGTAGTCAAACGTGAAGTATCTTTTCAAAAAATGTTTTTTGTTCTGACCGCTTTGGTATGTAAATTTGAAAACGTGGTCCAATGCGACAATTTTGTTAACTAGAAGGTATTTACCCCCTGATATTAAAAAATCCTAAATTGAAATGCCTTCAAAAAATTTTCCTTTATATACGGTTGACATACCCGTGCACATTAAGTACAAATTTTTTATACCTTCAGCCTTTAGGCTATGAAGGGTATATACACTTTCATACGGGCAAAATGGGCCTCATCGAAATAATGGTTTTAGACCCCAAGTATGTTTGGACGAAATGTGTTTCAGACAATTTGGAGTCGATTGAGCAATGTCCGTCCGTCTGTCTGTCTGGCTGGCTGGAGCGCACGATAACTCTCGAACGGATAAACCGATTCGGTTCAAATTTTGGCTTTCGTAATATATTACCCAAACTTAGTTTAAGTTCGAAGATGGGCTATATCGGTCCACTCCTTCCGGTACCTCCCCCACAAAAGTCCGAAAATGTTCGGAAAATTTGTGCGCACCATAACTCTTGAAGGGAGTAACCGATTTGGTCCATACTTTGCCCATCGTGGAGCGTGTACCAGACTTAGATAAGGTTTCAATATGGACTCAATCGGTCCACTCCTTGGGGTACCTCCCACACAAAATTTCGGAAAAGTTCAGTTTAGGACCAGCTCTCGAATCGCTTTGATTTTTGTTTTAGCAGCTTGTATTCACTGCCCTCCATACGACGGTACAAGTTTCAGCAGGGACAAAACCATACTTCCCGAGAGAATAGCCTGAAAGTTGCAAAAAAACCCTATGACACCGTGTGAGGTGGTTGAAGCGCAAGATAACTCTCGAACGGAACTGCCGATTCGGTCCAAAATTTGGCCTTAGTAATATTTTGTCCAAACATAGTTTAAGTTTGAAGATAAGCCATATCGGTCCACTCTTTCAGGTACCTCCCACAACAGTTCCAAAATGTTCGGAAAAATTGTTCGTACGGTAACTCTTGAAGGTAGTTGCCAAATTGGTCTATACTTTAAACATCCTAATACATCTATAGATATAGATCAGGTTCAAATATGGACTATATTTGTCCACTCCATGCAGTACCTCCCACACAAAATTTCGGATAAGTTCACTTTAAGACGTGCTATGGAATCACTTTGATTTTTGTTGAGACAACTTGCATTCGTTGCCTCAATTACGATGGTAAAAGTTTTTTTAGGGGCAAGTCCATACTTCTTGAGCAAACAGCCTGAAGAGTGTAAAAACATCCTAAGGCACCATATGTTGTGGCTGGAGATCCACTTCCATAACGGTCAATGTCGATCCATTCCTTTTAGTATCTCCTCCGCAAAACTTTTGAACTTTAATCCTAATCAACATTGTTGTCGGTTCAAATATCCAAAAATTTTAAAACCCCCTAAATACATACGTATGTTGGGAAAATATTTTTTTCAATATACACAGGCTGAGGGTATATCTCTGTCGGCAAAGCCGACTGATACTTTTTTACTTGTTGTAAAGAAGTTTTCTAACCTTTCATGCCACAAATTCCGAATTTCGGTTGGAAAATGTGCAGAAGATTTTCAAAATACTCTAAATCTTCAAAATATCTCTTCTAATAAACGTGGATTGAAGTGGAGATATTTTAAATTAAACTTTTATATCCTCTGAGTATTCAAGGTCCAAATTTAAAGAAAATTCGACAATATACATATGTTCTTATTTTAAAATACACTAAGTCGAGAGGTACCGCTATATGGGGATATACGGGAACGTGGATATTATGGCCATTTTGAATGCCGAAAATTTAACGGACCTATTCGGGTCTGGGTGAAACCGCTAAAGCTAGAACCTTGCATTGTAAATGTGTGTGATTGTTGTTGTGAAGGGGTGAGATAAAGTTTAGTGTTTGGAAATTCGTACAGGAAGGAAATGCTGTGTTAGTGAAGGGGTAAAACCAGGAGTCAAATCTGAAATTTGCAATATGATACGTAGTTTTGGAAATTCGAAATAAAAAATATAATTCTGACTACAATCGAAAAAATATTGGTAATAAAAATAGGTCTTAGTACAACAGAATCTCCAGTATTCACCATTCCCGTATTAAATAATGTTTATATATATTTCGTTTCCTTTCCGCATACGAAGTAGCAGGCATTTGCTAGTTATCTATACTTATAAAAGAGTTCAGTAATGATGACTGACTGATTCATAATCAACGCCCAGACTAAACGGCTAAAGCTAGAATCTTGAAATTTTGGGTGATGGTCACTCTTGACCCGAAGGTGTCAGATAAGGCTGGATTTTTGAAAATTCGAACTAGAACGGTACGAAAAGTACTAAAAGGTACTAAATATGGTACTTTGTATTAGGCAAACGCGAAGAGCTAGAATTCTGAAATTTGGAATGAGGTTCACTGATGGCGAGTTACAAAGGTGTATCAAAGCGTTTTTGGAAATTGATATAAGGAGGGGGTTTTGAAAATGTGTACTCATGTGTACGAATTGTACTAAATGGTACTAAATTTGGTACAATTTGAATTTGGGCGAACCGATAAAGTTGGAATTCTGAAATTTGGAATTACTATTACTGTTGGAGTGTAGGTTTGGGATATAGAGGTAGTTTTCGAAATTTGTACATATGGATACGAAAGGTACTAAATAGTACCAAATAAGGTACAATTTGGATTTGGGGGAACGGATGGAGCTGGAATCCTGAAATTTAGAATTAGGATTACTTTCGGAGTGTAGGATAGAGGTATTTCGGAAATTCGTACTTTTGGGTACGAAAAGTACTAAATGGTACCAAATTTGGTACAATATGCATTTAAGTGATCGGAAAGAGCTGGAATAGTGAAATTTGGAATTAAGATTACTATTGGAGTGTGGGATTGGGATACTTTTGGAAATTCGTACTTATGCAAACGAAAAGTACTAAATTCGTACTTGTGGGTACAAAAAGTACTGAGTGGTACTAAATTTTGTACAATTTGGATTTGGGTGAACGGATATAGCAGGATTTCTGGAATTTGGAATTAAGATTACTGTTGGAGTGTAGGATTAAGGTAGTTTTGCAAATTTTTGGTTATGGGTACGAAAAGTACTAAATGGTACCAAATCTTGTACAATTTGGATTTGAGTGATCGGATAGAGCAGGAATAGTGAAATTTGAAATTATGATTACTATTGGAGTGTCGGATTGGGATACTTTTGAAAATTCGTACTTATGGCTGCGAAAAGTGCTAAATGGTACCAAATTTGGTACAATTTGGATTTGGATGATCGGAAATTCGAAATTAAGATTACTGTTGCAGTGTTGGATAGAGATAGGTTTGGAAATTCGGACCTATGGGAACAAAAAGTACTAAATGGTACTAAATTTGGTACAATTTGGATTACGGTGATCGGATGCAGCTGTAATCCTGAAATTTGGGATTAAGATTACTGTTGGCGTGTAGGGTTGAGGTAGTTATGGAAATTCATACTCATGGGTACGAATAGTACCAAATAGTACCAAATTTGGTACAATTTGGATTTGGGTGAACGGATATAGCTGGAATTCCGAGATTTGGAATAAGGAGTACTGTTGGAGTGTAGGATTGATAAAGTTTTGGAAATTTTTAGTTATGGGTAGGAAAAGTACTAAAGGGTACTAAATTTGGAACAATTTGGATTTCCGTGATAGGAAAAAAAAATTTTACTTATGGGTACGAAAAGTACTAAATTTGGTACAATTTGGATTTCGGTGATCTGATGCAGCTGCAATCCTCAAATTTGGAATTAAAATACCTGTTGAAGTGTAGGATTGAGGTAGTTTTGGAAATATTTGGTTATGGGTGCGAAAAGTACTAAATGGTACCAAATTTGGTACAATTTGGAATTGAGCGAACGGCTAGAGCTGTAATCTTGAAATTTGGAATTGAGATTACTGTTGGAGTTTGTTTTGGAAATTCGTACTTATGTTTACAAAATGTACTAAATTTGGTACAATTAGGACTTGGAAGTCTTAGGGGTACGAAGATGGTTCAATGCATGGCACAATTTTGTATTGGACTAACGAATAGACCTGGATTCGTGAGATTTAGAATTAAGATTTCTGTTGTTATTTGGTAATAACGGCAGATTTAGGAAATATGTACCATAAATATACGAATTGTACTATATGGTACAGGATTTGGTACAATTTGTTATTGTGTAAAGAGAATTTTGAAATATTAGTACTATAAATGGTTTTGGGGGAACAGATAGAGCTGGAAATAAGGATCGCGGTTGGTGGGTTAAGCCGTATTGGCGCTGAGCACCCCAATTAAAATATCTCAACAATTATGGCTGGCTCTTGATGTGTAGGCGTGAGGAAAATCGGACTTACGTGGTACGAATAGTACTTACTCTAAAATTAATATCAATTAAAATAGGTATTAGTACAAAAATTTGTCTATGTTCACCGTTCTATACTCGTATTATATAGTTTTTATTTGTTTTGTATATCCTTTCCGCATACGAAGTAGCGGGTACTTTGCTAGTATTCAATAAAGTAATTAGAAGTCACAATTCTATTATTGCTATGAAATTTTCACATTAATACTATAAAACAATAATGAAAGTTATTTTATGAAACTCAATGAACTTCTTCATTAATACAAAGAAAGTCTTACGTTGGTTCAAAATCAATGACAAATTTCATTGATACAACGTAATTTTCTTTCAGTGTAAGATTGTAGACGGGCAACAGCTATGAGTGCGAAACTAAGGTAGATAATATATTAGGTTAAAATATTTGATGCTGTAAGCGTGGCATGCCATTGAACATAAACATTTATAGTAGCTATAAAATATTGAATCGTGTGGATTTATTCGCTGTTTCATAGAGAATGTCTGAAATGTTCCTTGTTAACTGATACAGATAGTGTGCTCCTGTTATGGAAAGACCATTTTTCCAAATTGTTGGTATCTAATACTGGAGAAGATGACAAAGATACCGCAGATCCAATCCCATAAGATGGTATTGAGTGTATACCGCCTAGCTGTAAACAGGTTGAAGAATAATAAGGCCGCAGGAGCCGATGGCGACACGCTGATAAGGTGTATGCATCAACTAGTTAGCGCCATCTGGTACGAAGAACGCGTACCCGACGATTGGAATTTGAGTATCCTGTGCCCGGTCTACAAGAAAGGAGATAAGATTGTATGCTCTAATTATAAGGGCATAAGTCAGCTCCCTATTGCGTAAATGATAGTGTCAGGGATATTGTGCGAATGACTAATGAATATGGTCAACGAAATAACTGGGTCATATCAATGCGGAGTAAGTCCTGGCAAATCAACCATTGATCAGATATTTACCCTGCGGCAAATCCTAGAAAAGACCCAAGAGATGCAGATCGACAATTACCATTTTTTGCTATTATTGAGCAGCCTTCGGCAGCTTCGGACCAAATGTGGAAGTTGGTTCCTATAATTTTGAGGTATTTAAAGGCTTCGCCTACCTCGCCTACTTGTGAAATAAGAAGAAAAATTGAACTGGATAACAGATGCTAACTTGGATTAAGTAAGCAGTTTATAAACAAAGCCACATCTCGTCAAACAAAAATAACACTTTACAAATCACTGATACTACCCGTGCTAATATAGGGTTCCGAAGCGTGGGTTCTTGCGCAAGCAGTTAAGGCAGTGAAAACTTCTTCGAAAGTTCTACTAATATGGACTAATAAGCGTTGTCGGTAAATATCGACTTCGTATGAACCATGAGGTGCATCTGCTATGCAACGAAATCAGTATAGTTTAACGTATCGAGATACAACGATTGCGTTAGCTAGGCTATTTCATACCAATAAACGATGATGAACCCTCTAAAAAGGTGTATAGATACGAGCCGCTTGGCGTTACACGCAGAACTGGAAGGCAATAGCTTAGATGGTGGAAGGCTTAGTCAACAAATGAACGACGAAATCAAAAAGCACGATATCCCAAATTGGCAAAATAAAACAGCAAATATAGAGGAGAAGAGATAATTTCTTAATTCGGCTTATGGAAAAATGTCCTATAGGGGGCCATCTAAATAAGTAAGTAGGGCAAATGGGATCCGACAATAGAATAGGACCCAAATTTTCATAACAATACTCAATCATGGCAATGATTTTGGAAGAACTGTCGGACGGGGCCGACCATTTGATACCCTACAACACTTCCCCTGGGCACTAATTTTCCGTGAAATTTATTTATATGATAGAGACGTTCCTTCGGGGACGTTGTGGGGATATATGTATGTACATATGTATGTATGATTGCGACACGTTATATATTATTTTCATTATTTTGTTATGGACAGATGGACCATTTTGGCTACATACACATACATATTTCTTCAAAATATTCGTGTATTGTCATCCAAATCCGAAAAGTGTGCAAAGTTTTAGTTCGATAGGTCAACTGCAACCGTGTTAAAAATGAGTTACCATAGTTGAACTAAACACACACCAAAGCAAGTTAAATAAAACACTGTAAAAATTAAAAAAATCTATTAAGATAGAAAAACTATCAAACGCATTAAGGAATAGTTTTTGGTGACTTTATCCGATTCGATCAATGAAAGAGATCAATATTCCATCATCTATCATGATTTTAATATTTTTCTATCATGGTTGCGAAATTTTGTAGAATGGAAGGAAAACATAGTTCTTTATAAACAACCCACAACTATAAAGGAAAACACACTTATATGTCACGGTGCGTCTGAACCAACTTTAAATGGAAGTTGCTTACATAGCTGAGAAAAATCATAGATGTGAAAAATAAAAAAAATTAATCGCGATCAAAGCTCACATTTTTAGGTTTTGTTTAGGTTTTCGCGATTTTGCTTGGAAACCCATTGATATCGGATTGGAGCAAATGTTGTAGCTGTGAAAATTTTCTATAATTTTTGAGATATAGAAGTTGAATTTGGGATAATGAACTGACTGTATCGCCTTATTACAAAACAATGTCATGCACGGTACGCCTTAACTAACTTTAAATGGTGGGTGCTTACACCTGAACATTTTGCAGATTCTAAGTCTACAATGTTCATAGATGAGAAAAATAAAAAAGATACGACTAAGGGATTTTTAAACAAATAAATAAATAAATAAATTTGTATGGTTTTTTAGGTTTTGCTTGGAAACCGCATGTCCTATCAAAATGGAACTAAAGTAATTGTTGTAGCAGTGAATCTTCTATTCAACATTTTCGTTAGACCCATTTCGATAGGGCGTGCGGTTTTAATGCAAATTCCTGAAATCCTAAAAAAACCAAAAATGTGAACCTAAATGTGAACATTGACCGCAAAGTATTTAAAAACCCTCCGGCGATTTTTTTTTTTTTGATTTTTCTCACCTATGAACATTGTGGTTTCACAACCCACAGATACTTTCCAGGTGTAAGTACCTTTCATTTGAAGTTAGTTCAGGCGCACCGTGCGAATCGATCATTAACAAAAAACAATATTTCGAAGTATTACATTACTTTTTACCGAAGTTACCACAAATATTTCAAAACCAGCGTTGTAATTTGCGCAATTAAACAAATGGGAATTTCTCTATCATGATTGAAAAACTTTTCTATCATGATTGAGACATTTTGTAGCATGGAAGGTAAACATAGTTCTTTACACATTAACCAAAACGATAAAGGAACCTACTTATGTGTATGTTAGACAGTACTTTAAAAGATGAGGTTTTTGATTTTCCTCACTTTTTGCTGCTGCTCATCAGCGAAACTTTTTAGTATATTTTCAGAATTTTTTTGACTGAAGGTTCCGGAGATATCGCGCCTTGAAAATGTCAAATTCTGTAAATTCTATGTGCAAAGAAATACTAATAACTTCTTTAATAATGGTCCTAATAGAAAAAAACTTTTTTGTATTTTTTGTGTTTTTTTTTTTTATCAGCTATCTAATAAAAAATATAAAAAAATTTTGCAGAGTGGAATTGGATAGAATTTCGCGATTTAAAATTTAAAATCAAATTTTATCAATGATCGTACTCTACGAATTTCTAGACATATTTTTTGTATTAAACTACGATTAATTACAAAAATGTTAAGACCTATTTGATATTGCGATTCGAATGATCACTATTTTTTCTTAATTTTTTAAAATTTGTCAATACAGTTTTTCCTTTATACCGGTGTGAAACATTTGTTATTTTACCAAACAATTAAATTAATTTTTAATTTTTTTATTAATTAAATTAAATTGTTCAAAATTTTTTTGTACATTTATTTGGGAATTTATCTTAAACATCTTAAAAACGTAGTCGTTTTTCGATTTTGAAAATGGTTTAGCTGTTATTGCTCCAGCCGGACAATAAACTAACTAAATAGATGATCAAAAATCTGCAGCTTAGGAACTATCGTGGGCACAAACAACTTCATTCAATAATACGCACTGATGCTGGTACACTAATTTCTACAGCATTCTCAAAATCGCAAAATGAAGAAGTTTTTAAGATTTTTAAGATAAATTCCTAAATAAAACATCAAAACCAACATACTAGCCAAAGCTGCTCAACTAATCCCAGAAGGTTTAGGGTGGAAGAAGCTACTTATCAAAATATAGGATTAAAACAGTTCCAGATAAAATGTGTCAATCCGTTTTGGTATCAGTATAGAGATAAATAAAATAAACAAACAAAGATTTTATTTCTGACGTCTATGTTTTTTGGAATTTTTGTGACTTTTATCTTGACAATTTTCTCTATAGTGATATGGACAGTTAATTCTTTGGAAATTTATCTAAAATCTTCTAATAACTATAGCCGCTTACAGCAGATTTGGTTGGAAATATAACTAATATCAAAACTTTTGTTAAAGACGTTTTCTGTCCATGGAGAACCTGAAATAACAATTTACAGGTAATTAAGTTGGAAAACCTATATCAACAACTTTTGTTGGGTCTTAGAATTTAAATAAAGTTTGAAGGCCAATATTACGCTGTACAAAGTTGGGACCAAATCGTTCATGCCTGGATATTATTGACTCAAAGTCATGAAAGGAAGTTTTTATCTATAACAATTAAAAGCAGAAAGTCAGACTCAGTTTGAAAATTTCGTACTACAAATCTGATTTCCAAGATTCAAGACCGAAGCAATCGTGCTACTTTCCAAAAATACGGTTAAATGTAACAACAGCTGTATTCCTATTGCACTTGTCCACAATAGCCACCACACTAAAACTGCAGTATTCAAATCCACTTTGTTATAAAATGACATTAATGATGATGGTGATGATTGTTTGGGTCAAAGTATTAAATGACCACGATGTATACGCGATGATGAGGCACATTTTTCTCTTTTAGTTCAGTTCGTGTTTTTTTCATGTTTTCATTGACTTGACTTTAACCTCTGTTTGCAAATTATATTAATGCTTATTATATCCTTATTTCTTGGTTGCTGCCATCGCTGCGAATTTGGCATTCGCCGGTTTGTGAAATCATTTTGTAAATGCGAAGAAATTTGTGATTGTTAGAGACCATAAGCGGCTAACGTATAGCTCCTGTCCAGTATGGCCGTTGTGTCTTTTTGTTGACTAGTTAAGCACGCGCAGTACCACAACCTGCAAACATTCACCAGTGTTCACGGTGTCACGGTCCATGAATTTGAAGATGACTTCTGTTTTGTTCATTCATCCAACAATGGCAAAAGATGATGATTACTTTGACTTGATAACGAGCTTAACAACTACAGCAACAACGTGATTGCGAACATGGGCCATGGTGTTTGTTACTCTTCAAAAGGCATTTTGTTCTTTTGATATTTGGTTGTTGTATAATCAGCAAGGGTTAAACTGCAGCACAATTATAAGGTTAAGGTGAAGTATACTTGGTAGCATATTTTTGTATAATGTGCTTAAATTGTTAGGGTTGTCATAGCGTCGACCATCGCAAGTCTAAATTTTGTGAATTCCTAAGACTTTGCATTTAGTGCCAAGTCATCCTGCACCAGCATACTGATTTATAGCCATAAACAATTTAAACCCTTTTGTTGTTTTCATGTTACACACAAAATGAACTTGAAAGTAACATCAGTGAATGAAACTCACCATTTCCTTAGGAAAGGGTTTTTAGAATCAACCTATTCTAAGATTCACCCATTCCTTGGGAAATGGTTTTTAGAAGCACCTCTCCCTTTGAAAGGGTCTTTAGAAGCACAATTTCCCTAAGAGAGGGTCTTTAGAATCACCCGTTCCCTAGAAAAGGGTCTTTAGAAGCACCCTTTCCCTAGAAAAGGGTCGTTAGAAGCAGCCTTTCCCTAGTAAAGGGACTTAAGAAGCACCTTTTTCCTAGGAAAGGGTCTTCAGAAGCACCATTTCTCGAGAAAATGGTCTTTAGAAGCAACCTTTCCCTTGGGAAGGGTCATTAGACTTAATAAAAGGGTCTTTAGAAGCACCCTTTCCCTGGGAAAGGGTCCTTAGAAGCACCCTTCCCCTAGGAAAGTTTCACTAGTTCAGGTTCTTTGGAAGTACCTTCTCCCTAAGAAAGGGTTCCTAGGGAGCACCCTTTCCATTGGAAAAGGACTTTAGAAAAACCTTTTCCCTAGGAAAGCAACCTATTCTTTGGAAGAAACCTTTCCCTAGAAGTACCTTCTCCCTAAGAAAGGGTTCCTAGGGAGCACCCTTTCCATTGGAAAAGGACTTTAGAAAAACCTTTTCCCTAGGAAAGCAACCTATTCGTTGGAAGCAACCTTTCCCTAGGTATTGGACGCACTCTTTCTTTATGAAAGGGTCTTTGAAAGCACATTTACCCTAGGAAATTATCGTTGAAAGCCCTTTTGCCCTAGGAAAGGGTCTTTAAAAGCACCCTTTGCCTGGGAAATGTTATTTAGAAGCACCATCTTCCTGGAAAAGGGTATTAGAAACACCCTTTTCTTAGGAAAGGTTTGCTAGAAACATCCTTTCCCTAGGAAAGGGTCTTTAGAAACTCCCTTCCCATAGGAAAGTTTGCTTAGAAGCACCGTTTCCCTAGAAAAGGGTCTTTAGAAGCACTCACTCCCAAGAAAAGGGTCTTTAGAAGAAACCATTCCCTAGGAAAGGTTCCTCGGGAGCACCATTTCCCTAAGACAGGTTCCTTGGAAGTCTCTTTCCCTAGGAAAGGGTCTTTATAATAACCCTTTCCCTAGGAAAGGGTCTTTAGAATAACCCTTTCCCTAGGAAAGGGTCTTTAGAAGCACACTTTCCCTATGAAAGGATCTTTAGAAGCACCCTTTCCCTAGGACAGGGTCTTTATAAACACCATTGCCCTAGGACAGGGTCTTTATAAACACCATTGCCCTAGGAAAGGGTTATTTTGATGCCACCATTTCCTTTGGAAGCACCCCTTCTCTAAGAAAGGGTCTTTGGAAGCACTCACTCCCTAGGAAAGGCTCTTTAGAAGAAAGTTCCCAAGTATAGTTTCTTTGAAAGCACCCTCTCCCCAGGAAAGGTTCCTTGGGAGGGTCTTTACAAGAACCCTTTCCCTAGGAAAGGGTGTTTAGAAGCACCCTTTTCTTTAGAAATGGTCTTTAGAAGCACCCTTTTCTTTAGAAATGGTCTTAAGAATTACCCTTTCGCTAAGAAATTATCTTTAAAGGCACCCTTTCCCTAGAAAAGGGCCTTTAGAAGCACCCATTCCCTAGGAAAGGGTTTCGTTAGAAACATTCTTGCCCTAGGAAAAGTCCTTTGGAAGCCAACTTTTCCCAGGAAAGGTTCTTTGGAAGCACCACTTCTCTTGAAATGGGTCTGTTGAAATAGGTCTTATGAAAGGGTCTTTGAAAGCACCTTTTACCTAGGAAAGGGTATTTAGAAGCACACTTTCCCTAGGAAAGTTTCATTAGAAACACCCTTGCCCTAGAAAAGGGTTGTTTGAAGCCACCTTACTTTGGAACCACTCTCTCCCTAGGAAAGGGTCTTCTGAAACAATGAGCTATTTTGTGAACTGAATTTTCTGGCTTCAATGAATTTTATACGTAACTCCCTAGACGAATTGTTCTTCGTCCCATGAAGAAGACTCTTGATAAATTCTACACTTTGTCATCTTAAACCCGTGCTGTATTTGTATAACTTTTCTAAATGTTTGATAATTTTCAATTCCTAATCATACTTTTGTTAACAACAATGTGGATTTTATATCGACAGACTATCGTGAGTGATCCTCCTATTTTGGCAGCACGATAGTTCATCCATTTGTTTTTTATTATACTTGTGTCTTATGATCGCCCTAACATTATAAATTATTTAAATTTATCATTTTAAAGAAATGTCAAATATTGTAACTAATGATGTGAACCATCAAATCAACCGGCAGACAACCAAGAATATTTCTATAAAAAGCTAAGAAAACTTTCAAAATGAATGAATTTCGAAACTAAACTTTGAACTCCTTTGCATTGTTGTTGCATTGAGATAATTAATTTACCTAAAATATTTCCCTGCCATTTGATCTTTGTGCCTATCCAAGACAAAATCTGATCTTTCCACTTCAATTATTTTAATTTAATTTTCATCAAATATTTCGTTTCCATTACGAATGCCACCATCATCATCACATAAATCTGTTCTGTATCATTGAAAATGGAATATTTATTACAAATAAAACAACAACATTATTACGGTCCAAAAGACGAAATCCCAATTACTAACATGATTAATTGTGGGAGCAAAAATTTCCCACTGTGCTTGAACGGAAATCGCCAGCGATTTGTGTGTTGTGGTGCCTTGTAAAAAATGAAGAAATACACAGTGAATTGTGGATTCTTTTCCAGCGCAACCCAACCCCAAAAGGCAATGAATATATTTTCTGTTTGACTTGATGTTCAATGATGCATTGAAATTGTGGCGTTGTGTAATGGGTAAATAAGTTTGCCCTGCTGTACAGGTACACATCATTGATCGTCTGCCACACATTCTCTTCAACGAGTAGTGATAGTCACTGATCTAGACAAACATATCAACCACAAAGAAGAATACCAAAGGGCGTTACGTTATTTTTCATCGAATTGTTAGAAAATTTGTTAAATCAATTGGATATCGAACATTTTCCGAGGGGGATTTCAAATGTAACATCATGCTGAGGGGGAGAGGAGAACGAACAATCACCGTGAAGGGTGATTAAATTAATGATTTGTTGATTTATTGATCGGTTCAGGTCAAGTGTCTTTCTTCACCTGGACATGATCGTCTAATTAAATTCTCAGCGGTAAGTTTTCCGTTCGATAACAAAAACAATAAATAACAACGAATCATAAGACCAATAAACCACCACAATTGTGGTCAATTTGCTGTTTCATTAATTGAATTCATTTATTTCATTAAAAGCGCGTAAGAAACTCGAGAATGTAACGAATGCGTGTGCTTTAAGGCAGTTGAATTTTGAATTATGTTCCATTAGATCACGAAAAGGTAATACTGTTAACTACTTTTATATAGTTATAAAACCCTCAGCTAAAGCTGTCACTAAGGTAATGGCAGTTTCCCTATGTAACCAAAACTGATGATCTTAACTTTCCTTGTCGTAATTCAGAGACTGAATACTGATAGATTAATTGTTTTAAAAATCTAGCTTTAAAATTTTTGTGCGGTTATGCTAGACATGCCAGGTTTTGTTACAACGGTCCAGTGGAGTCTTCACAGTTTTCAAAAACAAAAATTTCCATAAATTAACAATTCGTTCTAATTTTCTGGAACTCTATAAAGGTAATTATACCCTGCACCACTATTTAGAAAGGGTATCAAAAGTAGGTTTTGGTTCAAATGTGTGTAAACTTGTGCCTTTTCACCTATCTACCTAAACCAAGTTATCCAGCAATATATTAAAATTTTGATCTGAACGTCTTGATTTTTTTGAACAAGTATGGAAATATCCTCGTGTGATATAGGAACATGGTGGCACGAAATGTGTTACAATTATTCAATACTATGACTTAACATCTCCCTAATCGGGACATCCTAAATTCATTGGCGACTTTAATGCAAAAATCGGGTCCGAAATTTCAGTAATATTATTCAAAATGGGCAAGCCTTCAAATCATGCCAATGACATTTCGTTATATCCACAAAAATTTCCCAAATGGTAATAAATACCAATGAAGAGAAGAGCAGAAACAACGCATAAAAAGATTTAAATACTAGTTGTTGTTTCATTCAACTACTACGTATCACAAAATATTATATTGGATTTTAAAGGAGGAGATAACAGCTTATTTTATAAAAAAATAGTCACAATAGTCAGTTAAATGATAGGAAAATCGGGTCCGAAATTTCAGTAATATTATTCAAAATGGGCAAGCCTTCAAATCATGTCAATGACATTTCGTTATATCCACAAAAATTTCCCAAATGGTAATAAATACCAATGAAGAGAAAAGCAGAAACAACGCATAAAAAGATTTATATACTAGTTTTTGTTTCATTCAACTACTACGTATCACAAAATATTATATTGGATTTTAAAGGAGGAGATAACAGCTTATTTTATTAAAAAATAGTCACAATAGTCAGTTAAATGATAGGAACTTACACCTGGGAAGTTTTTGCAGATTCTAAAACTACAATGTTCATAGATGAGAAAATTCAAAAAACAAACTAATCGCCGGAGCACTTTTTAAATAAATCGCGGTCAAAGTTCACAAATCGCCTTCAAAGTCAACATTCGAAAGACTAAAGTCATGCAAATAACCCGCAATATAACTCCCAAATGTAATATTGAAAATATAAAGATTAACTTTATTGAACAATTCAAAATGTCAACTAAGAGCGATGTCAGCATTAAGCTGAGTATTACAATTTATGCTTTGGAACGGAGCCCACAAGGCAAAAGAAGATGTAGAAGCCTGAAAAATACATTGCCAGATATTGAAATAGAATCCCATCCCCATGATAACATAGGAGAAATTAACTCCGCAGTCGAAACATTTATGTACGTCGCACAGTGGTTCAGAATCGTTTTTTTCCTGATCAAAACTCTGTAACTTTTGAACGGATAGAGATATTTTCATTATTCTTTTTTGTTTGACAGATAACACAATCAGCCTTCCGATGCATTATAAGCAATCAATGCAGGTTTAGCAGTTGCAGAGGAATACAAGGTCAAAGTTAATGTTTTTTACATTTTGCATCAAAATATGAGCGTTTTTGAGTTTTTCATAAGTTCTTATCTATTAAAAACGATCAAACACCAATTTTTTCAAAAAATTTAAAATTTGTTAAAAATATATATTCCTTGGGTTTTCATAAAACTCATATAAGGGATATAAAAACTCATATATCGTCGGTGTCATGCTTAAGTGTTCCATACGCCATTTGCCTGATTCGAGAAAAACTCAAGTTAATGTTTAAGGCCATACAGGATAAAAATGGTGCAATAATCCAATACTTTAAGAGCTCAGTTCTACTTAACTAAACTCATAGAATATATCAGTAGTTTATTTTAGAAAGATATCTGTGATAGTCTAGAAGTTATGACCAATTTTAACAATTGCAAAAAGTTGCTGAATTGTTCCATGGAATCTTTTTTTCATGTTTTGGGCAGTTTGTGTCACATGGAACACATTTTGTCACATTTCAACCAAAACACTTTTTATCAATCGTGTTCCACCTCCCTTATATGAAGTGCTACTGTGGAGTTGAAAAATCAGAACTTTAAATGAAACATTTATTTTTCTCATATAAAAACAATAAGGACCATTATTATAGGCATCCTTAACATTTGTTTAAGGTATTGCCTTCTCTTATCACCATTTTTTGTGGTAAAAATTTCGATCGGACAAAACGGATTGATTTTTTGCATTTCTAAGGTAACATAAAATATTTAAACGCGTTTTTCTTATAATACCATTTTTGTAGTCGGTGTCCACACTAGCTTCAAGTCGAATGAACGTTTTTACATCAAAATTTTGTCTTTAAACTAGGGATTTCTTGTTTAAACGATTGATACATTTTCGTTTTTCATATAACAATACAATATTCAAAAATATTTGGATTTAGAAATTATTATTCTTCAGTTTTTAAACCAAGTCCTTTCAAACAATTTGTTCCATACGCCACATTATTCGTAACTTGACAAAAATTGACAATTTTTTGTTCCAAACGCCATCATTTTTGGTGCGGAACAATTCGTTTTTGTCACTTTTTGTTCCATACGCCAAATGAAATGGATATGGAACTAAAAAGTTCAAAGTTGTTTTGTTCCATGCGCCAGGCTTTATGGATATGGAACAAAACGACAAGATTTTTTGGGTCACAAAGCGGATATGGAACAAATTTACATCTGAATATCTCAGAAATTATAAGAGATAGAGAAAATCCGACCAAAAAATCTGAAAGAGCATGGTTCAAAACCTTGTAAGGTACCTTTATCTCAAAATGTCAAAAATGGCGAATGGAACACTTAAGCATGACACCGACGATATGTCAAAAAATGTTCATTTGTGTAAAAAATTTGAAAAAGTGTTCAGCGGACGGAACGGGACATTTTCAAAAGTATATATTGGCAGAAAGAGGACCCTCTAAGGCATCATTCTGTTCCATTCTGTTCTACTCCACTAAATTTGTAGTTTCACTAAAATTTAGAACCTGGGCAAAAATTGTTTTTATACCCTCCACCATAGTATGGAGGGTATATTAAGTTTGTTTTTCCGTTTGTAACGCATTGAAATACTCATTTGCGACCCTATAAAGTATATATATTCTTGATCAGGGTAAAATTCTGAGTCGATCTGTGCACGTCCGTCCGTCCGTCCGTCCGTCCGTCTGTGGTAATCACTCTAGCATCCACAAAAATGGAGATAGAACGCTGAAATTTTGGGAAAATGCGTATTTTGTTTGCAGGCAGGTCAAGTTCGATGATGGGCTATATCGGTCCACGTTTTGGTATAGCCCCCATATAACGGTACCCCCCGATTTACGGTATTTTGAAGTTTTTAGCTACATTTTCAGAGCGATTCAGCTCTAATTTGACATTTAGGGCTCTTACGTGTAAATAAACTTATATAACAAAAGTTGTGGACATAGGTCCACGTTTTGGTATAGCCCCCATATAATGGTACCCCCCGATTTACGGTATTTTGACGTTTTTAGCTACATTTTCAGAGCGATGTAGCTATAATTTGACATTTAGGGCTCTTAAGTGTAAATAAACTTATATAACAAAAGTTGTGGACATAGGTCCACGTTTTGGTATAGCCCCCATATAACGGTACCCCCCGATTTACGGTATTTTGACGTTTTTAGCTACATTTTCAGAGCGATGTAGCTATAATTTGACATTAAGGGCTCTTAAGCGTAAATAAACTTATATAACAAAAGTTGTGGACATAGGTCCACGTTTTGGTAAAGCCCCCATATAACGGTACCCCCCGATTTACGGTATTTTGACGGTTTTAGCTACATTTTCAGACCGATTTAGCTCTAATTTGTCATTTAGGGCTCTTAAGCGTCACTAAACTTATATAACGAAACTTGTGGACATAGGTCCACGTTTTGGTATAGCCCCCATATAACGGTACCCCCGATTTGCGGTATTTTGACGCTTTTAGCTACATTTTCAGACCGATGTAGCTATAATTTGACATTTAGGGTTCTTAAGTGTAAATAAACTTATATAATAAAAGTTGTGGACATAGGTCCACGTTTTGGTATAGCCCCCCGATTTACGGTATTTTGACGATTTAAGTCGCATTTCTAGACCGAATTAGCTATAATTTGATATTTAGGGTTCTTAGTGACCAAAAAACTTATATTCGACAAAATTATGAACAAAGCTACATGTTTTGGTATAGCTCCCATATAACGGTACCTCCTGATTTTCGGTATTTTGAGATTTTACCTACAAGTTTTAACCGAATTAGCTGTAATTTGAACATTTGAAGTTCTTAGTGGTCACCACACCTCTCCACCAAAATTGTCTGAAATTTTGGGAAAATGCGTCTTTTGTTTGCAGGCAGGTCAAGTTCGATGATGGGCTATATCGGTCCACGTTTTGGTATAGCCCCCATATAACGGTACCCCCGATTTACGGTACTTTGACGTTTTTAGCTACATTTTCAGACCGATGTAGCTATAATTTGACATTTAGGGTTCTTAAATGTCAACAAAGTTATATAACAAAACTTGTGGACATAGGTCCACGTTTTGGTATAGCCCCCATATAACGGTGCCCCCCGATTTACGGTATTTTGACGTTTTTAGCTACATTTTCAGGTCGATTAAGTTATAATATGACATTTAGGATTCTTAAGTGTAAATAAACTTATATAACAAAAGTTGTGGACATAGGTCCATCTTTTGGTATAGCCCCCATATAACGGTACCCCCGATTTATGGCATTTTGACGTTTTTAGTTACATTTACAGACCGATTTAGCTATAAATTGACATTTAGGGTTCTTAAATGTCAATAAACTTATATAACTAGTGGACATAGGTCCTTGTTTTGGAATAGCCCCCATATAACGTTACCGCCCGATTTCAGTTATTTTGACGTTTACATTCGCATTTCTTGACCGAATTAGCTATAATTTGATATTTAGGGTTCTTAGTGACCAAAAAACTTATATTCGAAATAATTATGAACGTAGGTCCATGTTTTGGAATAGCCCATATCACTGTACCTCGGTATAACGGATTTCGGTATCCCCATATAACGGATTTTCGGTATTTTGAGAATATTACCTACAAGTTTTAACCGAATTATCTGTAATTTGAACATTTGACATTTGAAATTCTTAGTGGTCACCACACCTATCCACCAAAAATTGTCAAGAAAGGTCGATGTATTGATAAAGCTCCCATATAAAAGTACCTCCCGATTTTCAGTAATTTGATGATTTTAACTACAATATTAAACCGAACTAGCAGTAATTTGACATTTGAAGTTCTTAGTGGTCACAACACCTCTCCATAAAACAGCGTCGCCCATAATATTTCCATCAATACTACAGCATATGTGTATGCATTGGTGAAAAAAACAACAACCATATGATATTCATCGTTTGTTTATTTACACGTACATTGTACGTGAGAGAGAGAAGCAAATGCAACAAGTAAAAAAGCGTTAAGTTCGGCCGGGCCGAACTTTTCATACCCTCCACCATAAAATATTCCGAACTAAGATGGAATAATTAGTTTTCATTCCTGTCCCCAACTTTAAGTGGGTACGTTAAAATGTCAGATAATGTACATAAAATGTTTCATTCGGTAGGCCCTTTTTTATGGTGGATATATCTAACTATGTATGTTGACAATTTTTGTTGGGCTAGAAATTGGGAGGTACTGTTATATAGGGGTTATAATAAAACGTGGACCTATGTTGACAGTTTTTTATGGGAGCCTTTAATGTCAAATAACTCCTAATTCGGTTAAAAATTGTAGCTAGAATCCTCAAAATAACGAAAATCGATACATAACGTGGAAACTTCAAATGTCATTAACAGCTAGTTCGGAGGTATGTGGGCTATACGAAAATATGAACTTAAATCGACAATTTTTGTTGGCTTTTAAATTTCAAATTACAGAAAGTTCGTCCAAAAAATAAAGCTAAGGTACGGAAAATCGGGAGATTTGTTTATACATGGACCTATGTTCGGTTAAACATTTTAAGTAAAATCCTCAAAGTACCGAAAATCGGAAAGTATCGTTATATTGGGGCTATGTTGAAAACTGTTGATGCAGATGTGTGATGACCACAACAACCTTCAAATGTCAAATTACAGTTAGTTCGGTTAAAAATTTTAGCTAAAATTGCCAACTACTGAAAATTGGGAGGTACCGTTATATGGGAGCTATATCCGAACATGGACCTATGTTGACAATTTTTATGGCAGAGACGCGCTGTCTTTGCAAAGAAGTATAGTGAGGGCGCCCACTGAGTTGTTTTTGCATTTGCTTCTCTCTCTCACGTACAATGTACGTGTAAATAAACAAACGATGAATATCATATGGTTGTTGTTTTTTTCACCAATGCATACACATATGCTGTAGTATTGATGGAAATATTATGGGCGACGCTGTTTTATGGAGAGGTGTTGTGACCACTAAGAACTTCAAATGTCAAATTACTGCTAGTTCGGTTTAATATTGTAGTTAAAATCATCAAATTACTGAAAATCGGGAGGTACTTTTATATGGGAGCTTTATCAATACATCGACCTTTCTTGACAATTTTTGGTGGATAGGTGTGGTGACCACTAAGAATTTCAAATGTCAAATGTTCAAATTACAGATAATTCGGTTAAAACTTGTAGGTAATATTCTCAAAATACCGAAAATCCGTTATATGGGGATACCGAAATCCGTTATACCGAGGTACAGTGATATGGGCTATTCCAAAACATGGACCTACGTTCATAATTATTTCGAATATAAGTTTTTTGGTCACTAAGAACCCTAAATATCAAATTATAGCTAATTCGGTCAAGAAATGCGAATGTAAACGTCAAAATACCTGAAATCGGGCGGTAACGTTATATGGGGGCTATTCCAAAACAAGGACCTATGTCCACTAGTTATATAAGTTTATTGACATTTAAGAACCCTAAATGTCAATTTATAGCTAAATCGGTCTGTAAATGTAACTAAAAACGTCAAAATGCCATAAATCGGGGGTACCGTTATATGGGGGCTATACCAAAAGATGGACCTATGTCCACAACTTTTGTTATATAAGTTTATTTACACTTAAGAATCCTAAATGTCATATTATAACTTAATCGACCTGAAAATGTAGCTAAAAACGTCAAAATACCGTAAATCGGGGGGCACCGTTATATGGGGGCTATACCAAAACGTGGACCTATGTCCACAAGTTTTGTTATATAACTTTGTTGACATTTAAGAACCCTAAATGTCAAATTATAGCTACATCGGTCTGAAAATGTAGCTAAAAACGTCAAAGTACCGTAAATCGGGGGTACCGTTATATGGGGGCTATACCAAAACGTGGACCGATATAGCCCATCATCGAACTTGACCTGCCTGCAAACAAAAGACGCATTTTCCCAAAATTTCAGACAATTTTGGTGGAGAGGTGTGGTGACCACTAAGAACTTCAAATGTTCAAATTACAGCTAATTCGGTTAAAACTTGTAGGTAAAATCTCAAAATACCGAAAATCAGGAGGTACCGTTATATGGGAGCTATACCAAAACATGTAGCTTTGTTCATAATTTTGTCGAATATAAGTTTTTTGGTCACTAAGAACCCTAAATATCAAATTATAGCTAATTCGGTCTAGAAATGCGACTTAAATCGTCAAAATACCGTAAATCGGGGGGCTATACCAAAACGTGGACCTATGTCCACAACTTTTATTATATAAGTTTATTTACACTTAAGAACCCTAAATGTCAAATTATAGCTACATCGGTCTGAAAATGTAGCTAAAAGCGTCAAAATACCGCAAATCGGGGGGTACCGTTATATGGGGGCTATACCAAAACGTGGACATATGTCCACAAGTTTCGTTATATAAGTTTAGTGACGCTTAAGAGCCCTAAATGACAAATTAGAGCTAAATCGATCTGAAAATGTAGCTAAAACCGTCAAAATACCGTAAATCGGGGGGTACCGTTATATGGGGGATTTACCAAAACGTGGACCTATGTCCACAACTTTTGTTATATAAGTTTATTTACGCTTAAGAGCCCTTAATGTCAAATTATAGCTACATCGCTCTGAAAATGTAGCTAAAAACGTCAAAATACCGTAAATCGGGGGGTACCGTTATATGGGGGCTATACCAAAACGTGGACCTATGTCCACAACTTTTGTTATATAAGTTTATTTACACTTAAGAGCCCTAAATGTCAAATTATAGCTACATCGCTCTGAAAATGTAGCTAAAAACGTTAAAATACCGTAAATCGGGGGGTACCATTATATGGGGGCTATACCAAAACGTGGACCTATGTCCACAACTTTTGTTATATAAGTTTATTTACACGTAAGAGCCCTAAATGTCAAATTAGAGCTGAATCGCTCTGAAAATGTAGCTAAAAACTTCAAAATACCGTAAATCGGGGGGTACCGTTATATGGGGGCTATACCAAAACGTAGACCGATATAGCCCATCATCGAACTTGACCTGCCTGCAAACAAAAGACGCATTTTCCCAAAATTTCAGCGTTCTATCTCCATTTTTGTGGATGCTAGAGTGATTACCACAGACGGACGGACGGACGGACGGACGGACGGACGGACGGACGTGCACAGATCGACTCAGAATTTTACCCTGATCAAGAATATATATACTTTATAGGGTCGCAAATGAGTATTTCAATGCGTTACAAACGGAAAAACAAACTTAATATACCCTCCATACTATGGTGGAGGGTATAAAAACAACTCAGTGGGCGCCCTCACTATACTTCTTTGCAAAGACAGCGCGTCTCTGCCATAAAAATTGTCAACATAGGTCCATGTTCGGATATAGCTCCCATATAACGGTACCTCCCAATTTTCAGTAGTTGGCAATTTTAGCTAAAATTTTTAACCGAACTAACTGTAATTTGACATTTGAAGGTTGTTGTGGTCATCACACATCTGCATCAACAGTTTTCAACATAGCCCCAATATAACGATACTTTCCGATTTTCGGTACTTTGAGGATTTTACTTAAAATGTTTAACCGAACATAGGTCCATGTATAAACAAATCTCCTGATTTTCCGTACCTTAGCTTTATTTTTTGGACGAACTGTCTGTAATTTGAAATTTAAAAGCCAACAAAAGTTGTCGATTTAAGTTCATATTTTCGTATAGCCCACATACCTCCGAACTAGCTGTTAATGACATTTGAAGTTTCCACGTTATGTATCGATTTTCGTTATTTTGAGGATTCTAGCTACAATTTTTAACCGAATTAGGAGTTATTTGACATTAAAGGCTCCCATAAAAAACTGTCAACATAGGTCCACGTTTTATTATAACCCCTATATAACAGTACCTCCCAATTTCTAGCCCAACAAAAATTGTCAACATACATAGTTAGATATATCCACCATAAAAAAGGGCCTACCGAATGAAACATTTTATGTACATTATCTGACATTTTAACGTACCCACTTAAAGTTGGGGACAGGAATGAAAACTAATTATTCCATCTTAGTTCGGAATATTTTATGGTGGAGGGTATGAAAAGTTCGGCCCGGCCGAACTTAACGCTTTTTTACTTGTTATTTTTTATACCCTCCACCATAGGTTGGGGGGTATATTAAGTTTGTCACTACGTTTGTAACTACTCGAAATAATCATTGTAGACCCTACTAACTATATTTATTCTTGATCAGCGTGCAATTCTATATCGATATAGCCATGTCCGTCCATCTGTCCGTCTGTGGAAATCACTCTAGCGTCCGAACGGATTGAAGTAGGTGGATGAAATTTTGGTAAAATCTATTATATGTATGTAGGACTTTTGGTATTGAAAGCGGGCTAAGTAGGTCCATGTTTTCGTATAGCCTCATTTTAGCCGCATTATCGCAGCGAAATGCCTGAAATTTGGTATTTAGTCTTCGTTAGGGGTATAAAACTTATCCCCCGGGAATTTGTAGGTATAGGTCCACGCCTTCATATAGCCCCCATAGGACGATACCTCCCGATTTTCGGTATTTTGAAGGCTGTGGCTTTGGTGGTTAGTCTTCATTTGAGGTATAAAACATTCCATATGAAATTTGTCGGTATAGGTCTACGCCTTCATACAGCCCCCATAGGACGATATCTCCCAATTTTCGGTATTTTTGAAAGTTTTAGCTATACTATACTACCAAAATGCCTGAAATTTGATATTTCGTCCTCTTTTGGGATGCAAAACTTTCTCCCAGAAATTTATCTGTATCGGTCCACGCTTTAATGTACGCCCCATTGAACGGTACATCCCAATTTTCGGTGTTTTGAAGGGTTTAGCCTCATTATAACACAGAAATGGCTAAAATTTGGTACATAGTCTTCGTTGTGGATATAAAACTTTCCACCTGAAATTACTCTGTATAGGTCTTCATATAGCTCCCATAGAACGGCACCGCCCGATTTTCGGTACTTTGAAGGTTTTAGCCTCATTATTCCACCGAAGTGGCTGAAATTTGGTATTTAGTCTTTTTCCGGGCTACAAAAATTTCTCTCAGAAATTTGTCGGTACTGGTCAAGGTTTTGAAAGAACGGTACCTCCCGATTATCGGTATTTTGAATATTGTAGCCTCATTATTTCATCGAAGTAGCTGTAATTTGGTATTTAGTCTTTTTCTGGGCTACAAAAATTTTCCTCAGAAATTTGTCGGTATACGTACATGTTTTGGGGGATACCCCCATAGAACGGTATATCCCAATTTTCGGTATATTGAAGGTTTTAGCTTCATTATAACACGGAAATGGCTGGAAGATGGTACTTAGTCTTCGTTGAGGGTATAAAACTTTCCACCTAAAATTTGTCGGTATATGCCCATGTCTTCACATAGCCCCCATAGAACGGTACCTCCCGATTTCCTACATATAGCTTGTTCTCCACCAAAATAGCTGATATTTTGTATTTAGTTTTTGATAGAGGTATGGAACATTCCAGCCGAAATTTGCCGGTATAGGTCGACGTCCTCAAATACCCCAATAGCACCGTACCTTCCGATTTACGGTATTTTTAAAGTTGTGGCCTCAAAATACCACCGATATGACTGAAATTTAGTATTTAAATTGCCATGGGTGTATAAAATATTGCAGAAGAGAATTATCAGTATAATCCCTTTTCTTCAAATAACCCCCATAGAAGCGTACTTCTCGATTTTCGGGATTTTAAGGTTGTGTCATCAATATCGCATCGAAACGGAAGAAATTTAATATTAAATCTCCGTTGGTGGTATAAATCTTCCACCTGCAAATTTCCGGTATTGTTCCATGATTTTATATACCCCCCTTAGAAAAATCCCTCCCAATTTTCGTTTTTTTAAAGTTTTAGCCACAATATTCAATGGGAATAACTGAAATTTGGTATTAAGTCTTCGCTGGAGTTACGAAACATTCCTCCAGAAATTTATCAGTACAGGTTAACGTTTTATACAGCCTCCATAGAACGGTGCCCCCGATGTTGTTAACTATCCAAATCCAGAATATCCAGGTTTAGGTCTACCCGGTTTTGCCCAAATTTTGAAGGGAGTATTATCAGTTGAGATATATATCCTACTCCTGCAATAAAAGGAAGAGTTTAGTACTTTCATAAACGAAATAAAGCTAATTGTTCCTATTCACTTCAATACAGTTCGTGCTGGAGGGTATAAAAAGTTCGGCTTGGCCGAACTTAACGCTTTTCTTACTTGTTATTTTTATACCCTCAGCCTTTAGGCTATGAAGGGTATATACACTTTCATACGGGCAAAATGTGCCTCATCGAAATAATGGTTTTAGACCCCAAGTATGTTTGGACGAAATGTGTTTCAGACAATTTGGAGTCGATTGAGCAATGTCCGTCTGTCTGTCTGTCTGGCTGGCTGGAGCGCACGATAACTCTCGAAGGGATGAACCGATTCGGTTCAAATTTTGGCTTTCGTAATATTTTGTCCAAACTTAGTTTAAGTTCGAAGATGAGCTATATCGGTCCACTCCTTCCGGCACCTCCCCCACAAAAGTTCAAAAATGTTCGGAAAATTTGTACGCACGATAACTCTTGAAGGGTGTAACCGATTTGGTCCATACTTTGCCCATTGTGGAGCTTGTAGCAGACTTAGATCAGGTTTTAATGTGGACTCAATCGGTCCACACCGTCGGGTAAATCCCACACAAAATTTTGGAAAAGTTCAGTTTAGGAACATCTCTCGAATCGCTTTGATTTTTGCTTTAGCAACTTGTATTCACTGCCCTCCATACGACGGTATAAGTTTCATCAGGGGCAAGTCCATACTTCCTGAGAAAATAGCCTGAAAGTTGCAAAAAAACCCCTATGACACCGTGTGAGGAGGTTGGAGGGTAAAATAACTCTCGAACAGGTCTGCCGATTCGGTCCAAAGTTTGGCCTTAGTAATATTTTGTAAAAACATAGTTTAAGTTCGAAGATAAACCATATCGGTCCACTCCTTCAGGTACCTCCCCCACAAAAGTTCAAAAATGTTCGGAAAAATTGTGCGTACGATAACTCTTGAAGAGAGTGGCCGAATTGGTCCATACTTTACACATCCTAATATATCTACCAGATATAGATCAGGTTCAAATATGGACTATATTTGTCCACTCCATCCGGTACCTCCCACTCAAAATTTCGGATACATGTTCACTTTAAGACCTGCTTTCGAATCACTTTGATTTTTGTTGAAGCAACTTGCATTCGCTGCCTCAATTGCGATGGTAAAAGTTGTTTCAGGGGCAAGTTCATACTTCTTGAGCAAACATCCCTGAAGTTCTAAAAAACCCCTATGGTACCATATATAGTGGCCGGAGATCCATTCTTTTTAGTATCTCCTCCGCAAAACTTTTGATATTAAATCCTAATCAACATTTTTGTCAGTTCAAACGCCCAAAATTCTTAAAACTCCCTAAATACATGCGTTCTTTGGAAAAAAATTGTTTCAATATACACAGGCTGAGGGTATATCTCTGTCGGCAAAGCCGACTGATACTTTTTTACTTGTTATTTTATTTATTTCGTCTATGGAATTCATTTCCTTACAGACTACAACAAATATGTAAATTGAATTAGTATTAAATATACTTAATCTAAATAATAGTGAATATATTTATATATACATTATATATTAGTTTATATGGCTTTTTAGGAAACGTTTAAATGATTCCCTTGGTGCATTAAAATCAACCATATAACTATAAGTGGACTATTTCTTATATAATTTTGTCGATATATATCTATCGCGAACACTGCGATAAGGAACAGAGAAGGATAATTTTTTTTTAAATTGAAGGACAATTGACTTTATTGTTAATAACATCATAAATGAACATCATTGACTGCAATTTACGTCTATTTTCCAAGGTTTCCATCCCAATAATTAAATAGCTCACTTCATGTAAACGCTACGGTAATTTATTAAAACGATCTTTACCTACCTAACAAAAAAAACAATGAATACAATAACTGTTAAACTTTCCGAGAAATAGGTATTTCTTTCTCCAGAAATTTGCCAAGATTAGGTATTTTCCAAAATTGGCGAAAAATTGTTGTCTTTAGGAGCACGCCACGCCCACACCTTCCATTGTTTTGACCTATTTTTTGATTTCCTTAGTTTCAATATGTTTACCATCGAATCGCGTATAGAAATTAGTAATCGGTGACAACAACAAAAATTGGTTTTTTTTTTTCAATTCAATTCAAATTGAGTCTTTCCTTTTTCAACATATACATGCAAAATTTTGAACAGAGTTATACAGAATCCTTAAAACTATAATGTTTGGTTTTAATGACTTGTGTGTTTAATACAGCATCTTGCTTGTTCATATTTTGTTCATTGTATTGCTTTTGGCCAGGGAAATCGATTCCTGAACCACTGTCAATATTGCCGTCGAAGTCGCCACTCCTGCTCCTTCTGGATATAACAAAAACGCCTATAATCCATTGAGTATTCAAAAACTAGTATCTGAGAAAGGCATGAAGAGATTGAAATAAGGTTAAAATATGCAAACGAGGAACAAAATTTCAAATTATATTTGAACTGTTGACCAGTCATTGTTATTATATGTTGAAGTCAGTTTGGCTTTTGGTCCTAAAGCAATTGAACAATTTAGACCCGTCGCAAAGAACCGATTACAGCGTATGGAAAGTCATAAAAGACATGAGAAGGCCTATCTCAAATGAGTGAATACATGTACGTTATCACTCTTTGTGGATGTATTAGTTTTTCGACAACAGGTCTTGGATTGTTTTTCGCCTAAATGGGTCAATTCTGGTTGGATGGTTTACGTGGTGGCTATCATCTTCATAGCCTCAATTAGTATGTTAAAATATAACGTTTTGAAAACCACTAAACTCGTTCAAAGATTGCCGCTTCTTTGTTGTATATTGTCAATTAAATCCAAACTGAAGACATTAGAAGACAGTAGAACGTATCCCAGACCTAGTTCGGATATCTTGGTTAGCACCGCAATAAATCTGCCTAGGTTCCATCGATTTTGGCTGATTTGGAACTTCGTGCGATTGGTGTTGTAATTAGGTCATGTGAATGTTGATATTTGGCACGTTTCGGGTTTGTCCCATCATAAGATGGGATAGATATTATTTGAAGATATCCCCTTTCACTTTTGCGACTGACGCCTTTGGGAGTTCGTTAGAGGCGGATCCCGCTCTGGCTAGTTCGTCTCCTTTTTTCGTTACCGACAAGTTCCTTATGATCGTATTGAGTTCTTCTATACAGTCTTTCACTAGTTTTGATATGATAGTGTTTGATTGTAGTGCAAGGAGTGCCACTTGACTGTCGACGAAGATTCCTATTGAGTTTAAGGTGTGTTGCTGTAGCAGTAAGGTACAAGCTTACTTTATGACCAGTATCTCAGCCTGAAGAACACTACAGTCCTCAGGAAGCTTTGTGGATGTAGATATGTTTGCTTCTTCCGAGAAGACACCAGAGCCGACTCCACATTTCATCTTAGAGTCGTCTGTGTATACCTTTATATCATGATCATTGGTGATCCATTTTTCCATTCCAGGTAGAAAATTTGACTTCGAAAGGCTGATCGAAGACATTGCAAGAGTGAAATAATCAGCAGTAGTTGCTATTTGTCTAAGTGGCTCAGAAGCACGCTTGCATGTCCACATTCTTAGAGCTCGGAGCTTTGCGGCATTACATGTCGCACTTACTTTAATATTTAAATAAATTAATGTGCATCATTACATTTAGCGCTTTAGACGGACAAATTCGTATTGCCCGTGCATGCTGATACTGTATAACCTTTTCTGTATTGTTTTCTTTTCCACTCTTGGCCTCCATACTAGGGCTCCATGGGTGAGAATTGGTCTAATTATGCTGGTGTACATGCATAACACAATTTTAGATTTAATGCCCCAGCGGCTTCTTAACCTGTCTCCTACTTGTTACTACGTAGTTAAGGTATAATGCCATCTGGCCCCGGGGACTTGAAGGGAGAGAAGCTGTTTATAGCCATTGCGAAATTACTTGAATTTACTATTTTGTCGGCTTCAGTGTTGTTTTTATCTATGATAGCTTTTTCTTGTTTTTCCCTGTTTCTATCCGTGCAACCGGGGAATGCGTCGTAAGAAGGATTTAAGACATTCGGTCGAGTTTTCCGGACAGGTGCCGTTATTTCTCTTTATATAGGTGGAGTTCTAGTGACCCTTTGCCATAACTTTACTTAGTCTGGCTGTATTTTTTATGCCGTCTAACGATCCACAGAATTCAATCCAGGATTGCATTTTGCTATTGGTTTTTTGTACTCCTTTAGCTTATCCTTGTATGGCTGGTAGTTGGCGTTGAAAGCTTTACCTGACTGTTTTTGCAGTTTTAAAAGCTTGGATGTCCACCATGGTGAATAGTGCTCTATGAGCGCGTCATAGAGTATGATACTTTAAAATCTGTATTCAGCCATTTCTCCAGAATGGATACAGCTTTATCTATGCATCATCATAGTGTGGAATACTGGGAATTTTATCCTTCAGTAAATTTTATCAGAGCAGGAGTAGCTGCCATCATTAGAGTATTTAGGACCATGCCAAAACCATGGATGTTAGGACTCGTATGACAGATATATATTCATTGGACAATAGCCGTAGACTATCCCCGCATTTTCACATACAATATCAGGAACCTATGACTTATCCTGATGACGTTATTTTTGTTTATAGTACTAAAATACGTAATTTTTCAAAGTCCGATCTGAGTTATCAATATTTTCCCTATATATATTCACCATAGATATTCCAAAAACAGTTTGTATCGAGCACACATAATATTCTGAAAGAATTTATTATCAAAAAACATCAATAAAATATATTTTGTGACCGCAGATAACGAAAATGTGAATAAAAACAGTAGAATACGGTCCTAAATCATATATAAAAAGCGAATGCTTCTGGAGATGTTAAATATTATAGCTACACATTTCTTTTGTTTAGAGACTCATAATGAAATTTGATTTGGAACATTTCTTCTTTTGACACAACCCCCCAAAAGTGAGGTATTTTAGGCGATTTTTGCTCAGTATGGAATAAATTTAATTATGAGCCTAAAAGTTTAACAAGTAATTTCAACCTATAATATCTAATTTTGTAACGTAATTTTCTTAACAAAGTATTTTACTTAGATACATAGTTTGTTCTAGTACTTACAATAAAATTTTGTGTAGAATATTTCTTCTTTTAACACCTTTCGTCTAAAATTAAATTTCATGTTACTTTCATGCATCAACTCGAAAAAAGAACAAAACGGATTTATTCAAAAAAAAAAAAACATTTGGGTGTTTTGTTGGCAAATTTGATGTATATATTTTCTTGTTTTATAGCGCAAATACATATTTCATTTATTCGGAAACTTATATTGAAATTTGATGGAGATTATTTTTGTATTTGACGTCTTCTATCTAGAATGAAGTTTTATGGGACAAAACTTAATAAACTCAGATAAAGTACAACATTAACCCTAAAACGTGATTTAACTTTTGGCAGATTCCTAGCGTTTAGGTACGATTAAGGGTTTTGGTGTATTCGGGGACCTATAGTAAAATTTTATGACAAATAATTTTGTAGAATATTTTGATCTGTAACGATCACATTTCAAATGAGTTTTTAAAGGTTTTTGAAAAAAGGGGCCAAAAAGACCGCTTTAGTGACTCGCATGAGGGCTAATTTATTTCATAAAAAGATACCCCGCATTGTTGTCAGTAATATTGACGAAGACACTTTATACATAAAATGCAAGGATTCCAAGGAATCGGATGTCGAATATTTCAAAACCTGTAGAAATGGGCGGAACTTACCACGCCTATTTAGGTTACTTCCCGACGTAAACTTTCAAAACGGCGATACACATGTCTTCTTTTTTTCGGTCCTCTTTCATAATCTGGCCGATTTATCTTGTAATTATTTTTTGTGTTGTACAGTGTAATAATGCATATGTATTAATCCACCTGCACTAGAAGGACCCGCAGGTTATCTGAAGCTTCACATTTATCTGCACGATCTTAAGCATCATTTTATGAGGGGATGATCTGAATGGCCCATCTATCTGCATGTTAACCATCAGATTTTCACTTCTCTTACGCCAAAGAATAGCTTACTGCCAAGTCTCTTCAGTGCCCCTACTCCAGCCTCTGTTATCGAGACAACCAATCTCATACTGTTGTTGGTGGGTGGTCCAGTGGCCATTACGGACCAGTCGCCCGTTGGAACATCCTTTTTCATTTTCGCCAGACCTTGAAGCAGTTTTGGGCCGTCGCAATCTATCTTGGGCAACCAAACTCTGGCACGAGGTCTCATTGGGATTTCTTGGGCTGGGAGCAACCGTAGGCTGATACCTTCCCAAGCATCGGTGATCTTTACCATGTATTTTTTCAAGAATAACCAAGATGAACCTCGCTTAGGTCGAAATGGGATGCGGAGAACCTTCGTTTGTGAAAACATTTTCCAAAATTTGTTCTGACAACTTGGTTTCTACCATGCCCCATTCCGCAGTGGTGATAGGGGACAGCTTTCCCTTCTTGTCGTTTACCACGGCAACAAACAGGTGGCCTTTAACAACTTCAATGAAAGGCCGTTTTATTATTGAAAAGGCAATAGAGATATGTTTCAGGATTCACAGAAATAAGGCTCCATGAAATAACATCCCAAGCGGAAATGAAAATGGACCCCAATTTTTGTGGTGTTTTTATACCCTACGCAACTATGTGGAGAGGGTGTTATAAGTTGGTTTTGGCCAAAAAGTTTGTAACGCATCGAAATAATGGTCATAGACCCATACATATATATACCAAAATTAATGCCTCGACGAGCTGAGTCGATCAGGCTTAGAGATGGTATTTACCGGTTATTTACCCGGTAAATAGCCACACGGTGGGTAAATACCCATTTGTGGGTATTTATTTGGCTATTTACTATATTGAATCGCTAATACAACATCTTAGACCCTATTTCTGGGTTTAGGTTGTAAACTCGTTTCAAAATGGATAGTTTTACAATACTTTAAACTAGGTGTAAATACTTGGTTAAATACCCGAGTATTTACCCAAGTAATGTGTAAAAACTCATTAACTGCCGAACCACTTGACGTAGGCGGACAAAATTTGGCTTACATCTGTCTTATGTCAATAGAACTTCTGGTACTGAACATGGGGTCTCTGGGTCCATGTTTTGATATAGCCCCCATATAACCGTACCTCCCGATTTAAGGTATTTTTTGTCTACTAGTCACATTTTACAATAATATTGACTGTAGCTTGGCACAGTGAGTTCTCAATGTGTAGAAAATATCCCTGCAAAAATTTGTCCATATAGGTCCACGTTTTCTAATAGCCCCCATATAAGGGTACCCCGAGATGTTAAATATTATAGCTACACATTTCTTTTGTTTAGAGACTCATAATGAAATTTGATTTGGAACATTTCTTCTTTTGACACAACCCCCCAAAAGTGAGGTATTTTAGGCGATTTTTGCTCAGTATGGAATAAATTTAATTATGAGCCTAAAAGTTTAACAAGTAATTTCAACCTATAATATCTAATTTTGTAACGTAATTTTCTTAACAAAGTATTTTACTTAGATACATAGTTTGTTCTAGTACTTACAATAAAATTTTGTGTAGAATATTTCTTCTTTTAACACCTTTCGTCTAAAATTAAATTTCATGTTACTTTCATGCATCAACTCGAAAAAAGAACAAAACGGATTTATTCAAAAAAAAAAAAAACATTTGGGTGTTTTGTTGGCAAATTTGATGTATATATTTTCTTGTTTTATAGCGCAAATACATATTTCATTTATTCGGAAACTTATATTGAAATTTGATGGAGATTATTTTTGTATTTGACGTCTTCTATCTAGAATGAAGTTTTATGGGACAAAACTTAATAAACTCAGATAAAGTACAACATTAACCCTAAAACGTGATTTAACTTTTGGCAGATTCCTAGCGTTTAGGTACGATTAAGGGTTTTGGTGTATTCGGGGACCTATAGTAAAATTTTATGACAAATAATTTTGTAGAATATTTTGATCTGTAACGATCACATTTCAAATGAGTTTTTAAAGGTTTTTGAAAAAAGGGGCCAAAAAGACCGCTTTAGTGACTCGCATGAGGGCTAATTTATTTCATAAAAAGATACCCCGCATTGTTGTCAGTAATATTGACGAAGACACTTTATACATAAAATGCAAGGATTCCAAGGAATCGGATGTCGAATATTTCAAAACCTGTAGAAATGGGCGGAACTTACCACGCCTATTTAGGTTACTTCCCGACGTAAACTTTCAAAACGGCGATACACATGTCTTCTTTTTTTCGGTCCTCTTTCATAATCTGGCCGATTTATCTTGTAATTATTTTTTGTGTTGTACAGTGTAATAATGCATATGTATTAATCCACCTGCACTAGAAGGACCCGCAGGTTATCTGAAGCTTCACATTTATCTGCACGATCTTAAGCATCATTTTATGAGGGGATGATCTGAATGGCCCATCTATCTGCATGTTAACCATCAGATTTTCACTTCTCTTACGCCAAAGAATAGCTTACTGCCAAGTCTCTTCAGTGCCCCTACTCCAGCCTCTGTTATCGAGACAACCAATCTCATACTGTTGTTGGTGGGTGGTCCAGTGGCCATTACGGACCAGTCGCCCGTTGGAACATCCTTTTTCATTTTCGCCAGACCTTGAAGCAGTTTTGGGCCGTCGCAATCTATCTTGGGCAACCAAACTCTGGCACGAGGTCTCATTGGGATTTCTTGGGCTGGGAGCAACCGTAGGCTGATACCTTCCCAAGCATCGGTGATCTTTACCATGTATTTTTTCAAGAATAACCAAGATGAACCTCGCTTAGGTCGAAATGGGATGCGGAGAACCTTCGTTTGTGAAAACATTTTCCAAAATTTGTTCTGACAACTTGGTTTCTACCATGCCCCATTCCGCAGTGGTGATAGGGGACAGCTTTCCCTTCTTGTCGTTTACCACGGCAACAAACAGGTGGCCTTTAACAACTTCAATGAAAGGCCGTTTTATTATTGAAAAGGCAATAGAGATATGTTTCAGGATTCACAGAAATAAGGCTCCATGAAATAACATCCCAAGCGGAAATGAAAATGGACCCCAATTTTTGTGGTGTTTTTATACCCTACGCAACTATGTGGAGAGGGTGTTATAAGTTGGTTTTGGCCAAAAAGTTTGTAACGCATCGAAATAATGGTCATAGACCCATACATATATATACCAAAATTAATGCCTCGACGAGCTGAGTCGATCAGGCTTAGAGATGGTATTTACCGGTTATTTACCCGGTAAATAGCCACACGGTGGGTAAATACCCATTTGTGGGTATTTATTTGGCTATTTACTATATTGAATCGCTAATACAACATCTTAGACCCTATTTCTGGGTTTAGGTTGTAAACTCGTTTCAAAATGGATAGTTTTACAATACTTTAAACTAGGTGTAAATACTTGGTTAAATACCCGAGTATTTACCCAAGTAATGTGTAAAAACTCATTAACTGCCGAACCACTTGACGTAGGCGGACAAAATTTGGCTTACATCTGTCTTATGTCAATAGAACTTCTGGTACTGAACATGGGGTCTCTGGGTCCATGTTTTGATATAGCCCCCATATAACCGTACCTCCCGATTTAAGGTATTTTTTGTCTACTAGTCACATTTTACAATAATATTGACTGTAGCTTGGCACAGTGAGTTCTCAATGTGTAGAAAATATCCCTGCAAAAATTTGTCCATATAGGTCCACGTTTTCTAATAGCCCCCATATAAGGGTACCCCGATTTAGAGTATTTACCCATATGTTGGGTAAAAACTCTTTAACTGCCGAACCACTTGACGTAGGCTGACCAAACTTGGCATAAATTTTTCTTATGTCAAAACATGGGGTCTATGGGTCCATATTTTGATATAGCCCCCATATAACCGTACCTCCCGATTTAAGGTATTTTTCATATATTAGTCAGATTTTACAACCAAATTGGCTGTAATTTGGCACAGTGAGTCCTCAAGGAGTATAATATATCCTTGCACATATTTGTCAACGTAGGTCCACGTTTTACTGTAGCCCCCATATAAGGGTACACCGATTTCGAGTATTTACCCAAATATTATCTGCCGAACCACTTGACGTTGGCTGACAAAATTTGGCTCAAAACTTTCTTATATCAATAGTAATAAAGGTATTGAAAATGCGGTCCCTGGGTCCATGTTTTGATATAGCCCCCATATAGCTGTACCTCCCGATTTAAGGTATTTTACCTATTAGCCACATTTTACAATCGTACTGACTGTAATTTGGTACAGTGAGCTCCCAATATGTATGAAATATCCTTGCAAAAAATTTTCGACGTAGGTCCACGTTTTCTTGTAGCCCCAATATGGGTTTCTGAAATCGGGAGGTACGGCTATATCAAAAAGTGGATCAGGGACTCCATTTTCAATACCTTTAATACTACTCATATAAGAAAGTTTTGAGCCAAATTTTGTCAGCCAACGTCAAGTGGTTCGACAGTTAAAGAGTTTTTACCCACTTTTGGGTAAATACTCGAAATCGGGGTAACCTTATATGGAGGCTACAGTAAAGCGTGGACCCACGTTGACAAATATGTGCAAAGATATATTATACTCCTTAAGGACTCACTGTGCCAAATTACAGCCAAGTTGGTTGTAAAATGTGGCTAATAGATGAAAAATACCTTAAATCGGGAGGTACGGTTATATGGGGGCTATACCAAAACATGGACCCAGGGACTCCATTTTCAATACGTTTAATACTATTGTTATAAGAAAGTTTTGCGCCAAATTTTGTCAGCCAACGTCAAGTGGTTCGGCAGATAAGGAGTTTTTACCCAATATTTGGGTAAATACTCGAAATCGGGGTACCCTTATATGGAGGCTACAGTAAAACGTGGACCTACGTTGACAAATATATGCAAGGATATATTATATTCCTTGAGGACTCACTGTGCCAAATTGCAGCCAATTTGGTTGTAAAATGTGGCTAATAGATGAAAAATACCTTAAATCGGGAGGTACGGTTATATGGGGGCTATATCAAAACATGGACCCAGAGACCCCATGTTCAGCACCAGAAGTTCTTTTGACATAAGAAAGATTTATGCCAAGTTTGGTCAGCCTACGTCAAGTGGTTCGGCAGTTAAAGAGTTTTTACCCAACATTTGGGTAAATACTCTAAATCGGGGTACCCTTATATGGGGGCTATTAGAAAACGTGGACCTATGTTGACAAGTTTTTGCAAGGGTATTTTCTACATATTGAGAACTCACTATGCCAAATTTCAGCCAATATGATTGTACAATGAGGCTAATAGGTAAAAAATACCTTAAATCGGGAGGTACGGATATATGGGGGCTATATCAAAACATGGACTTAGAGACCCCATGTTCAGTGCCAAAAGTTCTTTTGACATAGGTAAGATTTATGCCAAGTTTTGTCAGTCTACGTCAAGTGGTTCGGCAAACTCTGGCCCCTTGAACATGATTTGCCGTCAGCAAGATGCGTATCCTGAAAAAGAAGGATAAAAGGCCTTAATGGCAAAACTTATTATCTTAAAATTTTTTGGGTATACAGAAACAACAAAATTCAAAAAATCTAATAAATCGGTCACAAGGATAGGGCATACAAATTATAATTTTAAAGAATAAGTTTACTTCTTACCTAAATAGAATTTTAATGCTCGAAAAACATATGCACATGATAGGGCATACAAGGTATAATTTTAAAGAATAAGTTTACTTCTCTTTTATATAGAATTTTATTGGTCGAAAAACGTATGCACACGAATAGCTTTGAATATCACATATCCGATCCTGTCCCGACGATAGACTTTGCTTTCCTGTTCTAACGTTACTTTGCACAAATTCAATTTGACTGGAGACTATGCGGACTTCAACACGTTGCAACGTAAACGTTGTTTTCTTCTTCGATTTCTCATAGAAAGTCTACATGGAATGGTTGTTGGTAGCTCCCTTGCTATAACTTGGCTTGGAAAGTAGGACAAATCTATGTTCTGTATTTGATCATTTGTCAACCCTATTTAAATCGTTGCTTGATATCTATGAACACCCCATGTCACCCTATTGTCTAACCATCACCGAAACAAAATGAAAAGTTTTAAAACTGCTCCAATTTTATCACATTTCCAGTAAATTGAATTTTCAGTTTCAATACCACTAAATTGCCATTAAACACATTATCTCAACATTTTCAATTGGGGGGATTGATATGCAAATTGTCAAAAATTCAATTTTCTCACAACAACATAAACCGTTGCCGCGCGGCCATAAAATGACACAGATCTTTAACGATAACCCACCTGATTAGGGAAATTTATTGGAATTCGGATTGATTTCACTTTGTGATAAAGCTATTAAAAATTTCTTTTTGAAAAGAAAAACACTTTGAATTAATTTAATTGATCGTTAATGTGGTGGAGAAGGGGTGAATGGATGACAACAAATTCAAATCAAAATAGTCAAATGGTGACATTTTATTATTATATAAAAACGAAAATTGGAGTGGAACTGGAAAATTGAAGTCAGTTTGAGAGTAATCAAACATGGATACAATAGGATGCAAACAAGAGGTTCGACAAGATATAAACAACACTGTTCAACAAGGCGCTTCCAAATTGTGTTGAGCCAATTAAGGTAACATGTCGGTAACATACAAAACAAAAGTGATCTTCAAAACAACATAGTTAATGAGACGAGGCTTAAGAAGAAGGTGTATAACCAACTACTAGAAGCAGAAAATTATGTTGACGCGCTTGCTAATGTCCATCCATGTGCCTGGCTTGGCTGATTGGTTGTTTTTTCTTTGTTTATTAACTGCTGTTGTACACCAAGATGCTTGTTAGTCAGTTTGTTAGTTAGCCAAAGTGGTTGACTTAATTACCTTTAAAATTTAGAGCACAGCCTCTGTGCCCAGTGGTCGGTCGGTCGTACCCTACAACAATGTACATACATATATAGACATGTCTACATACAGAAGTTAAACTTTATAGCCAAATATTTTCATGTTGCAGCATGTAAAACATGACTAAAACATCAAAATTGCTGTCATGCAACATTTTTTGTCTTCTCTTCGAGGGAATAGCTCGCGGTTATTTTTCATCCTAATGGCATTTATGGTAGGTTTGTTTAAATGTCTATTTAGGTTTTTTGACACGACATCGCTTAAAAATGCTCCGGTGTTTGGTAATTAAATACTTGCCGTTTGCTGTTGACAACGGCATGTTTCCATGTCACAGCTTAAAGGTAGCAGAGGGCTCCCGCCATTGAATCATCTGGAAAACACAAACCTCAAGATGAAGAAAAGGGTTCCATTTAAATTATTTTATTGCTTGTACAACGTTTTTTATTAGAAATAGTGGATGGATTTACAACTTTATTAATTTTTGTACCATTGTTTTGATGATGTTGTTGATGTTGTAATTTTTGTACAATCCTTTTGTTGGGGTTTATGTGTCACCTTAATCCAAAGGCGACGCTATGTAGCCCCTAGACTCATCAGTGCTAATGGATTGATTTTTTGTTTTTGTATTTATTGCTCATTTCTACAATCATAAATTACTTAATTTTCTATCATAAAAATTTCTTCTTCTGCTCTTTTTTGAAAACACCTTTGTTTTTGGGCACTTGTTTACTTGGAGTGGTGGTTGTTGAAAATTATGTTTTTTGATTTATGTTAACATAGCCATAAATTCTGTTGTCGATAGAGAGTGGCGGACAAGAAAATCATATCGAAAGGAAAACCAAATTTCACACGATTATGTAAATGCAGATAACTCATAAAACATAGACCAATATGTGTCAATAAAGTGCGATGATTATCTTTAGGTGTTCTGATGGCATAATTGTGTCCATAAAATAGAGATAATGAACGAAATTATCGATTAATTGGCAGGGTTAATAGCAATTTTGGGAAAAGATAAGTTAGTACAAGGGCTGACCACGTGAAGTTTTACTCAAGTAATTCTGAGCCGACCTTTGCACAGTGGTCGCTGCCATTGGCCAATATTATAATAAGTAAAAGAGCGTTACCAAAAATCTGGAGGTACTGTTATGTGGTGCCCCTACACCAAAATATGGACCTATAGGTGGAGATGTGTTGTGAACACCAGGAACGTTAAATGTGAAATTAAAGCTTTTTTCGGTCCAAAATCCTTAAAATACCGAAAATTTGAAAGTACCGTTGTATGGGTGCCATATCAGAAGATGGTCCTATTTTGACAATTTTCAGTGGAGAAGTTCGGTGACTACAGGGAACTCCATACTATGGTGAAGGGTATATAAATGTATTATCGACTATAGCGATTTTTCCGTTGTTTGAACACCTACGCCAACCTACTTTATATTATTGTAAAGGTGAAGGCTTTAATGTTTTGCTTTTGGAATACCTGTAGTAGAATACCCAAAGAAGAATTAAACCTTATATAGTCGAAATCGCTTATAACGTCGGTCAAGGAACCGACGGAATTTGTCGCTATAACCGATATGTCGTTATAAGCGATAGGGCTATAAAGGGCCCCAGAGATTTGGGACTTTTGGATATGGTTGTTATAACCGATATGACGTTATAAACGACGAAGTTATAAGCGACTTCGACTGTATTTCTCTCCACAGACGTTTATTGCCCATTATGACCCCGAATGTCACGGACCATTACCAACATCAATAATATGTATGTAAATTTCTGGTGGAAAGTTAAGTACCGCCAATGAAGACTAAGTACCAAATTTCGGCGGGATATTGAGGCCACAACCTACACAATACCAATGCAACCTTCCATGCGGTCTTTATTATACGTGTACCTATACAAAGAGATTTGTGGTGGAAAGTTTACCCAGCAAAATTAATTGGAAATAGTGCAATGTATTCTAATTCTTTCACGGCATGTTTTGATGCAGTTCTAATGGAGTCGTAAAAAAGGCACTACGTTCGTTACATTTTCCTACAATTACACAAGTCAGTTTGTACTATGTACATCCCTACATTTCGTCCAATAACAGAAAGAAACATTTCCAAAAATTTTGTTATAAAATAAAATAATTTGTGAACTTTTGCGGAAACGCATAAGAAGAAAATTTCCTAACATAGTGCTGCTGGAGTACATGTCGAAATCTTAAATGGTGATGGGAAGACAATATAAAAACCCCTATAGCAGATGAAGCAAGAACAGTTCAGCTTGGATTAAATTAAGAGCGGAAGAAACAAACTCAGTTGCGATTGCATTTAATGAAGCAATTTCATAATTTGTGTTAATTTAATAAAATTCTTATTATTCTTGTTTTTTACAGAAACAATAAATTATTTTTATTTATTCTGAAATATTTTGCATTGGCTTGAATTTTTATTGCATCTTTGAACTGAATAAAAACACATTCCGAAGAGTGCCTTTAAATTCACATCCAAAGCACTGCATCAAAACACGAGCTTTGGATGCAAATTGGACTGCATTGGACTGGGTTAGTTAAAATGCGATTCCAAAGGTTTAGTTAAAATGCAATGCTAATGGAGTGAATTTTCAGTAGTCAATCTCTTGCAAAAATCATGAGTGAACATGCATAATCTGATGCACTTCCAAATCACTTGTACATATGATTTAACTGCATCTTTGGAGGCAAACTTTTTGCTGGGCTTTTGCTGGGTTAATATACCAAACGAAGACTAAATACCAAATTTCTGTAATTTCGACGGGATATTGAGACCACAAACTTCAAAATACCGAAAATCGAGATGTTTAGTTCATATAGGGACTAAATAAAAACCTGGACCTCTACCAACTAAATTCTGGTGGAAAGTGTAATAGCCCCAACAAAGATGAAGTAGCTATTTTCTGCAATTTCGGTGGGTATTGAGGCCACAACCTGCAAAGTACCGAAAATCGGGTGGTTCTGTTCTATATGAAGACGTGGAGCTATACCAGCAAATTTCTGGTGGAAAATGTAATAGTCCCAAAAAAGACTAAGTACCAAATTTCTGCCATTGAGGCCACAACCTTCAAAATACCGAAAATCGGGATGTACCGTTCTATGGGGGCTATATGAAGACGTGGAGCTATACCAGCAAATTTCTGGTGGAAACATTAAGTATCAAATTTCTACCATTTCGGTGGAATATTGAGGCCACAACCTTCAAAATACCGAAAATCAGTAGGTATACCAACAAATTTCTGGTGGAAAGTGCAATAGTCCCAACAAAGACTAAGTACCAAATTTCTACCATTTCGGTGGAATATTGAGGTCACAACCTTCATAATACCGAAAATCGGGAGGTACCGGTCTATGGGTGCTCATGGGTGTATACGACGAATATTTCGTAGAAAGTTGAGTAATACTTTTTTGGTGTTTTTTAAATAAACAGCGTTTTCATAAGTGAATTAAAAAGTTTTGGATGTTTCCAGTGATAGAGTGGACCGTACTTGACTGAACTGATATGTGAGTATAGTATAGTCTCGATAATCCGGACACTAAAAATAGTTTCTTCTACATTGAGTTATTTATTTAAAATTTTGCTTGTTGGGGCGAAGATCATTTTATTGTTAATTTTTAATTATATTCTCGTTGGAGTTAAGCTTAATGACCGAAGATTTCTTGCAAGTGAAAAAGAAAATTCCCAACCAAAAACTGTCAACATAGGTCCACACTTTTATGTAGCCCCCATATAAAGGTAACATCTGATTGAAAAGATTTTTTAGATTAGATTAAATAATTTGGCATTTAGGGTATACGCGGTCGAAAGCTAAATTGTGGACAGGAAAGGAAACTAATTATTCCATTTTAGTTAGGAATATTGTATGGTCTCCGTCTATATGTTTAAGAGTCATCTCCAAAAACTATGGGTGTATATTCTGGTCGAAACGCGATCTCCATACAACATTTCGTCAAGCCATAATTGCATAATTGCGGCTTGAACTTTGATTACAATTTATAATGGACGGACGGACACACCTAGATTGTCCTCTTTCTGTTGTCGAGATATGCAGTTCGGTACATCAATATTTCGCGGCATTGATTAAATTATTATTACAATACACTTTCCATATTGCGGTGTAGGGAAAATATGAAATATGTAATCTATTTTTAAAAATATATATCACAATCGCGGAGCATATGTAAACAATTTCCATTTATGTGCAAAAGCATCTACTTTACAAATATATGTAATGTATGCATGTGAGTAAACATTCTATACAAACTTACATAGCGATACTTTGTTTTTATGCCACAAATGAGCCGCTTGATTGTTTTCTTATGCTAAAAATATGACCACTTGAAAATAGAGGGTAGTTGCAGAAAAAATAAAGACACATCATTTGAAACAGAGAAGCGGCAAATGCCATGACAATTTTGTTTTTGCTTTGTTTAACGGTATGAATGATAGACAGAATACGAGTTGGGTATGTTAATTGTAGTGATGGCTGAGGACAACTTCTTCCACGGAAGAACAAAACATGTAAAAACAAGTAAGAGAGGTTTATAGTCGGACAGGACCGACCATGTGATACCCTACTTCACTATACATGTGCACTATTTTCCAAGGAATTTCTTTTATATGCTTGCGACATATTTTAGTCGTCTGGTCATATATACATAAGTTGATATACGTGGTAACATACCAGAGATATAGAACATACATACATATATACGCCGTCATTTCTGGAAACGTAAGGTATTATTTTCCGTATATAACAATGACCAATCGGGGATTTTTTCGCTACATATTATTAAAACAATGTAGAAAGTATCAGTCAGCTGTGCCGACGCAGATATACCCTCAGCCTCGGGCACAAAGAAAATAAGTAAACGCAATAAAAAAAATTTGTAGCGTCTTAACAAGGACCATAAAGACAAAAAATGCAAAAAAATTGAAACGATCCGAGACGAGTCTTTAAAAGGCACTCTTTCCAAAATTTGGGTGGGGGCACCTGAAGAGTGTTCCGATGTAGTCCATATTCGGACGTAATTTCTTTAAGAAATAATACGATGTACAAAATTAAGACCAAGCCGGTTTCTCCTTTCGAGGGATATCTTAGGCACTAGTCAGTTTAGTTGGCGTCGTCTCAGGAAATATGGACTTGCCCAAACAAATTTAAAAAATGTGTAAAATTTATGCAAAAATATACAAAATGTACAAAAAATTTGCAAAATATGCAAACAGTTTTTGGACGAAAATTGTAAAATTGTCAATTAAAGTTGGAAAATCGTCCAAAACCTTTAAAGTGTTCCAAGTTAAGATTGTCGGCATTTAACGTCGATTTTTTAGCAGATTTTTATGTTTTCGAGACTCTTGGCCACAGAAATAAATCTGGCCTAATATTCCAGTGGCCCTATTATCTAACTTTTTAACGACAGTCGATATGGTTAATTTTTCGAGAAACTCAATTTAACAACATAATTAACAACCTTGGTATTCTGTACACAAATTTTAACAACTTTTGTTAAAAATATCGTTATAGAAACAACACCAAAGTTGTTGTAGCTTAAAAATCGACAAAAATGTTCAATATTGGATTTGCCTTTGGTTTGTGTGTATGTTTTGTTTTGGAATACATTCAAGACTGAAAGCTTTCGAAAGTTTATCGTCAATTTGTCTACATTTTTACAGAATAGCACAATCGTTACTGCAAACAATTTTTAGTATCGATAATGTTGTCGATTGTCGGATTGTTAAAAGGTTACAGAATAGGCCTACAGGGAAGCTTAACTCAGATATTTTTATTAAATTTAGAAACTAAAAATAAACTCTAATAAAATTCATCTGAAGGCCTATTCTGTAACTTTTATTGATTGAAAAGTTGTTTAAATTTCTTTTGTTTTTATAACAACTACAAAACGAAAAATTAAATTGTTGTAAAATAAACTATGAGTAAAGTTGTTAAAACTTTACAGAACACTGTGCAACATTTTCAATGTAATTTCGTGCAAACAACTTTTAATGCGCGTTTTATGAAAGTACAGACTCAATAGACAAAACCCCTCTTTGGGTTTTGTTTTGTTAGATCGGGTTCGGATTTTATGGCCCTATCTAAACATCGTTAAATATTGACTTTTTAAAGCAAATCGGGGCTATATCTCCGAAACCAGTACGAATTTTTCCATGACATCCGCAGCAAATTTGTAGATAAGAACAAGAACAACATAATTGGAGAAATAATGAACTCGAATAACTGCATTTATTGCCTTAAATTTATTAAAATATAAAAAATTCCATAATTTGTATATATTTCGCACCACATCTCCTAAATTTTTCGTAGCGTTACCTTCGAGATAAATATTCGCTGGAAAGTAGTGTTTCTAGTAGTAGAAACTTTTAGGAACATTCTATTGTTGTAAAATGTCTCTATCGCTTTATTTCTAGCATAGTTTTCAACGACAATTTGATAAATATGTATATCAACAATTCATTGAAATCTTAAGTATGGGAATAAATAGCCTGTGTGAACATTGTTTGAAATATGTTTTGTAGAAAGTATGATATGAAATGCCGCCTAAACAACATGAAATGTATATTTTACAGTTTCGGGATGTTCTGAAGAATTGCTGAGCACATTACTTGGACAATTTTTGAGAAAGGTTACTTGGTTTAACTCTCAATAGTTTAGCTTTTATTGACCATAATTGCAGAAATTATGTAAACTTTTCTATATTTTATCAATTTTGATGCACTAGATGCAGTTTGTCCCAGTTAGTCTCTTTGACACTTAAGTTCTACTTTAGGGCTACAATATTGCTGAAGACCGCAAAGCAAAATTCTTATTAGTTTCTGAGATAAAGCCTGTACAAATGGAAAAAAGCTTCGTTATAGCCCGATTTAAATGAGACCATAGTCTCAGTATGCTTACTTACTTACTTAGCTGGCCCATTACAGAACATTTGTTCCATAGACCGAACTAAGAAAAGATCTCCAATTCTCTCTGTTTAGTGCTTAGCTTTTTGGAATACCGCGCCTTATCATCTCTTCATCCATTAGTTTGCGCCATCTATTCTTTGGCCTGCCAATTCTGCGTGCACCGTCAACGCAGATCGGTCCGTAGATCTTTCGAAGAATTTTTTCTCTCAAACACGCCAAGCACTGCCTTATCTGCTTGGGCAAGTACCCAGGCTTCGGAACCATACATCAGCACGGGTAGTATTAGTGTCTTGTAAAGCGTTATTTTTGTTACACGAGTTGTGGCTTTGTTTTTAAAGTGCTTACTGTTGGCCAATACAGTAGCATCTGTTGGCCAATACAATTCTTCTTTTTATTTCAGAACTGATGTCGTTTGTTGTGTTTACGGCGGTGCCGAGGTATACGAAGTCTTTTACTACCTCAAAATTATAGGAACCAACTTCAACAGTTGGTCCGATCTCAACGGACGCATTGCGCGTCGAAACCATCAGATTGGTCTTCTCGCCGTTTACCGCCAGACCCACTTTAGCAGATTCTCCTTCGACCGACATAAAGGTATCAGTTACTTCTTTTACTGATCGTCCCATGATGTCTTTATCATCAGCATAAGCAAATAACATGTGGCTATTGGTGTAGATTGTGCCACTTCTTTTGACGTTTGCCTCTCGTATATCCTTTTCTAGCAGGATGTTGAAAAGATCACAAGAAAGGTTGTCTCCTTGTCTGAAACCTCTTTTGGAACCAAACTCTTTGGAGAGGTTCTTTCCTATTTTAACTGAGGACCTCGTGTCAGTTAAAGTCATTTTACAAAGCCGAATGAGCTTTGCGGGGATACCAAACTCAGACATGGCTTGGAATACCTTTGAACGCAGCGGGTTGTCGAAGGCTGCTTTATAATCGACAAAAAGGTGGTAGGTGTCGATCTGCATCTCTTGGGTCTTCTACAGGATTTGCCGCAGGGTAAATATCAGGTCAATGGTGGACTTGCCAGGTCTAAAGCCGCATTGGTATGCTCCAATTATTTCGTTGACCATGGGCTTTAGTCGTTCGCACAATATACCTGACACTATCTTGTAGGCGATAGGGAGAAGACTTATGCCCCTATAGTTCGAGCATAAAGTCTTATCTCCTTTCTTATGGACGGGACACAGGATGCTCAGGTTCCAATCGTCGGGTACGCGTTCTTCCTGCCAGATGGAGCTAACTAGATGATGCATACACCTTATTAGCGTGTCGCCTCCGGTTTTAAACAGCTCGGCTGGTAGTCCATCAGCTCCTGCTGCCTTATTATTCTTCAGCCGGTTTATTGCTGTCTTTACCTCATTTTGGTCGGGTGGTATACATTCAAAACCATCTTCTGGATTGGGTATGTGGTATCTTCGTCGACTTCCCTACTATTGGTAAAATGCTCTTTCCATATCCTTAACACACTATCTGTATCATTTACCAGATTACCTTGCTGGTCTCTACAGGAGGATGTGCCAGTTCCAAAGCCATCAGTTTGATGTTTCACTCCTTGGAAGAATTTTCGGACTTCATTCCTCCTGCTTTTCCATCTCTCTCTTTTTCCTGCGGAAAAGACGTTTCTACTCTCTCCTTTTCTCCTTATACCTCTCTCGTACGCTACGCGTTGCTACTGATTGTAAAGTAGCCCTATATGCCGCATTTTTCTCCTAGGTAGCAGCACGACACTCCTGGTCATACCATGGATTCCTTGGTGGAGGTCTCTTGTATCCAAGTACTGATTTGGCGGCTGTTTGCATGGAGTGGGCAATGTTTTGCCATTGTCCTGATATGTTATCGGGAGGAAGAGTGCTTTGATTAAGCAGTTGGGCCAGTTGAGTGGAATATGCTGTGGCTATCTGATTGCAGCTTACCGATGTCCAACTTCCGTGTTGTGTCTGTTCGCACTTTGTTTGCTACGTTTAATCTGGTACGTACCTTTGCTGCAACAAGGTAGTGGTCCGAGTCTATGTTTGCACCTCGGTACGATCGTACATCCAACACGCTTGATGCATGTCTTCCATCTATCACAACGTGATCAATTTGATTTCTTGTTATTTGATCTGGCGACAGTCAGGTGCCCTTATGAATATCGATATGCTTAAATCTGGTACTGCTAACTACCATGTTTCTTCCAGCTGCAAAGTCTATAAGCCTCATACCATTGTCAGATGTTTCACTGTGGAGACTGAATTTCTCAGTATGCACTTTCATCAAATGACCATTAGAAGTTGTTTGCATTTTCAGTGTGAAATTGGCCCCCTGAAGTATGAAAAAATTAGAAATTTGTATGTGAACCTATCTTAATTTCGGGCACTGTATGTGCACTAAATTCATCGTATTTCTCTCTCATTTCTTTCGTAGCATTACTTCCAACTCTATAAAATTAAACTTTATTCATAGGAAATTTGTTCACAATGTGAAAATTGATGCGTATACGTATTTAAGACTTATTAGGCCAGATTTATTGATGTGGCCAAATATATCCTGTGGAGAGTCTCAATAACATAATAATCTGCTAAAAAATAGACGTTAAACGGCCACCAATCGACCACTTTGACGATTTTTAACGATTTTCCCAATTTAATTGACAATGCACTTGAAATCTCAAATAGCCAAACTATAGTTAGTTAAGTCAAAAATTGTAGCTAAAATCTTGAAAATACCGAAAATCGGAAGGCATTGTTATATGGGTCCAATATAAAACGTTGATCTACGATGAAAATTTTAAGTGGAGAGATGTTGTGACTGCCAACCTCAAATGAAAAATTACTGCTAGTTCTGTTAAAAGTTGTAGCTAAAATCCTTAAATTACCGAGAATTGTTATATGGGCGGCTATAAAAAAACAATTTTTTTACAATTTTTGGTATTGCATGTAGTTCGATCAAAAATGCAGCTAAAATCCTCAAAATTCCTACAATATGGAGGTACTGATATATGGGAGCTATACCAAAACATGGATCTACGTTGACAATTTTAAGTGGAAAAATGTTGTGGCTGCAGGGAACCTCAAATGGCAAACAACAGATAGTTCGATTATAAATTGTAGCTAAAATCCTCATATTACCGAGAATTGTTACATATGTATGTGGGGGGCTATACAAAAACATCGATCTATGTTGACAATTTTTGGTTTTGCATGTGGTTCGATAAAAAAAGCAGCTGAAATCCTCAAAATACCTACAATGGGGAGGATCTATGGATCTACATGGATCTATGTACGTTGACAATTTTAAGTGGAGAAATGTTGTTTCTGCTGGGAACCACAAAATAACAGATAGTTCGATTAAAAATTGTAGATAAAATCCTCCAAATACCGAAAATCGTATCAATCTGATGGAGGGTATTAAAATATAAGTATTCAAGGTCTTCTTATAGAAGAGTTGATGGTCTTCCAACAAAAGTCCATTAGAGCTTCTTTTAGAAGACTACTCGTATTCTAATATGAGCTCCCAATACCTTCATTTAGAAAACTGCAAAAGATTTCTTATATAATACCGCTACGTCTTCGCTTTGGAAACCTCAATTTCTACTTATAGAAATCCAAAATTTCGTTTAATAGAATAACAAAAGGTAATCACATTGAAGACAGTAGGATCTTCTTCAGAACCTTTTTATGGTAGATTTCAAGGACTTCTTATGGAACAGTTCAAGGTAGACTACAATATCCTCTTGTTGAAAACCACAAGACCAAGTCAACAAAGTCTTTTTATACAAAGTCAACGAGATCTACTAATAGAAGACCACAATTCCCAACCAACCCCGCGTGAGCGCCTGCTGCAGGGAAATGTGTTTTGGTTTGAAACTTAATGAGTTCTTAGCGCTTTTTGGGACTAAATTACATTAGCCATTTACATAAACATGACATATGTAAATTGTCCGCTATGTTACGCCTGTCTATGGTCGTTGTTGTCGATTTTGTTTGCCATTTAATATAACAGCAAATTTGCTGCAATGGATGATGCTCGGAGAGGTTACGCAAGAAAAAAACTGCAGCTACAGTGGAACAAAGTAAATAAAGAAAAGGATTCAATACATTGAGTTAATATGATTTGCATAACAAATGCTCCTTCTTATATGCCCTCTTGTATTTTTAAAACATCTCAAACAAATTCGTTAACGCTTAGACAGGATTTAGTGGCATATTACAATGTCGACTAGAACCAAAATTCAAATTTTAGTTTCCTCTTATTTTTTTTGGTATTCAATGTTGCGGCGTCCGACACCTGTTAGCCATTAATAATGTCTTTGTTTGTTTCGTTTCATTGACAATTCTGTTCGCTTCTTCTGGATATGTGTGCCCTGATATGTCTGTGTAATACGCTAGATATTGACAAGGCATGCTGTCGTAGCAAATTATATGTTCATCCCCAAAATGTCTGTCCTTAACACATTACATCTGTCATTTGGCTGTGTTCATTGTGTTACTATGTCACAATTTTCATGTTTCCCGTTTTTTCTTTCTTCTCTTCTTTGGTCCCAGTGTGTGCGGTTGTTGCGCGTATTCCCCTGTCTACCAGTGTAAAGTGTTTTCAATGAATTACATGTTTCGTTCTATAAATGTCGTCAAGAATTTATGTGAGAACATGATTTAATATGATGACGCCTCAAAGTGACACTTTACAAAAGAACTAGATGAAAACAAAAACACCAACAATATTTAACACTTCAAAGGCTAATCGTTAAGAATCAATTAAAGGGGTTTTGTTTTATTTTCCAAAGAATTTAAATATTCGTCACAGTTAAGCTACCCCATCGTCCTTTATCATAAAGAAATAGATATTTTTCTGATTGTCATAATTTCATACGCACTGTGATAATTGTCATTAATAATTGACAATTATCACAGTGCGTATCAAAATAGAATTTTTGTACCAAGAAAATACTAAGAAGGAATCCTAACATAATTGCCATACTCACAATTATGAGGGAAGAGATGATTAGGGTCACTCAATGAAAACAAGTGTATTAATGAACGTCTAGCATTTTAGTTGCAATGTTTGTGTTCATACACAAATTATGGAAAATAATTGGGAAAGTCATATAAAATTCCTAATGTTACTTTCACATGAATGTAGGACGTGCAACAGTCTCAAATATACATTCCCTACATGGTGTGTTACCCCATTCCAGATTTAGCCTAAATTTTAGGCATTTACTAGAATTCGACGAATATAAACTAAATATATGAAACTTACTGATTAATATAATGATCATATAAAATTATTTAAAGAAGCTAGGCCTTTTATAGAACACAAACTAAACATGACATTTTATATTCCTCCTTATCCTGCTTCGTAGTTCGTAAATAAAAGACAATTAATTCTATTTACGAACTGTATTCGAAATTTGGGTAGCTTTGGGTAGTCCGTATACCATATGGCGGCGAATAGCTCGTACACAAGAAACGTAGTTATAGACAACCAATGCGTTGCGATGTAATGAGTTCGTCAATAGCCGCGTCAATTAGTTGGACAACAAATGTTTTTTCTGTATACATTTTAAAATGTTTCATACATACATATTTCCTTTTTATACCCTCAGCCTTTAGGCTATGAAGGGTATATACACTTTCATACGGGCAAAATGTGCCTCATCGAAATAATGGTTTTAGACCTCAAGTATGTTTGGACGAAATGTGTTTCAGACAATTTGGAGTCGATTGAGCAATGTCCGTCCGTCTGTCTGTCTGTCTGGCTGCTGGAGCGCACGATAACTCTCGAAGGGATGAACCGATTCGGTTCAAATTTTGGCTTTCGTAATATTTTGTCCAAACTTAGTTTAAGTTCGAAGATGAGCTATATCGGTCCACTCCTTCCGGTACCTCCCCACAAAAGTTCGAAAATGTTCGGAATATTTGTACGCACGATAACTCTTGAAGGGTGTAACCGATTTGGTCCATACTTTGCCCATCGTGGAGCGTGTACCAGACTTAGAACAGGTTTTAATATGGACTCAATCGGTCCACTCCGTCGGGTACCTCCCACACAAATTTTGGAAAAGTTGATTTTAGGAACATCTCTCGAATCGCTTTGATTTTTGCTTTAGCAACTTGTATTCACTGCCCTCCATACGACGGTATAAGTTTCATCAGGGGCAAGTCCATACTTCCTGTGAAAATAGCCTGAAAGTTGCAAAAAACCCCTATGGCACCGTGTGAGGAGGTTGGAGGGCAAAATAACTCTCGAACAGGTCTGCCGATTCGGTCCAAGGTTTGGCCTTAGTAATATTTTGTCCAAACATAGTTTAAGTTCGAAGATAAGCCATATCGGTCCACTCCTTCAGGTACCTCCCCCACAAAAGTTCAAAAATGTTCGGAAAAATTGTGCGTACGATAACCCTTGAAGAGAGTGGCCGAATTGGTCCATACTTTACACATCCTAATATATCTACCAGATATAGATCAGGTTCAAATATGGACTATATTTGTCCACTCCATCCAGTACCTCCGACTCAAAATTTCGGATACATGTTCACTTTAAGACCTGCTTTCAAATCACTTTGATTTTGTTGAAGCAACTTGCATTGCTGCCTCAATTGCGATGGTAAAAGTTGTTTCAGGGGCAAGTTCATACTTCTTGAGCAAACATCCCTGAAGGTCTAAAAAACCCCTATGGTACCATATGTAGTGGATGGAGATCCATTCTTTTTAGTATCTCCTCCGCAAAACTTTTGATATTAAATCCTAATCAACATTTTTGTCAGTTCAAACGCACAAATTTTTAAAACTCCCTAAATACATGCGTTTTTTGGAAAAAAATTGTTTCAATATACACAGGCTGAGGGTATATCTCTGTCGGCAAAGCCGACTGATACCTTTTACTTGTTGTATAAAAGAAGATTCATTTTCTAAAATCTAGTCAGTAACAGAAAAAATATGATGTCGATATAGTTTCAAATGACTCTGAATAATATAATCACATAAAGGGTTTATATTTATTATTATTTGCATAAATGTGTACCGACGACGGTGTCTAAATATGTCGATTTTATAGCTACTAGGTTCGCAGAATGTTTCCATTCCCTAGGTCTAAAATTCATCGGGTGTGAAATTAAGTGATTTGGTACATCGACGAAGTTTCAACATAAAATAAATAACCTTCAATACTAAGTCTCAAATGATGTTGCCTCCAGGGTTTCGGATCCGGAGTCTAGCAAAATTTTGCTGGAGTCGGAGTCGTGAAAACAAGCTCGACTCCGACTTCGGGCAACTACATTTATCAAAGATTTGTTAAATCAAAAATTCTATAAATCAGTTAAAAGGTCCATTATTTAAATACAACCCTTTCAATCTCTATTTATACCCTATACCACAATGTGGAAAAGGGTATTATAAGTTTGTTTTGGTAAAAATTCATGTAACACCGCGAAATATTAGTCGGAGACCCCCAATGTGGTATACCAATCTTCATATCTCGACGAGATAAAGCGATTTTGGGATGTGTGTCTGCCCGCGTCCGTCCGTCCGTCCGTCCGTCCGTCCGTCTGTCCATTATAAATTGTAAACACGCTCCAGGCCGCAATTATGGGCCGATCGTCACGAAATTTTGTATGGAGGTCGGGTTCAGATCGGAATAGATCCCTATTCTTATTGGTGATGGTCATGAAATATTTAGCGGGTGAAATGGACCAAAAACATAATATATACCCAATTTTCTAGCGGCTCTGTAGGTCTCAATAATAGTCCGATCAACGCGTAATTTTAAATAAGGTAAGAGTATATCACAAAGGAGAAGCTTGCAATTTGAGATGACGATCGGATAATATTTAGAGGGTTAAATGGACCAAAACTTTTGTGTGAAAATTGTGAACATTTTTAATATACAGCTTATATCTTAATTCCTGGAAGTGACATTCCGGACAATTGAGATATACTTGAAAGGTCTTCTCCTCTTGTATCCTATTAGAAGCCATTGACGTAATATGTGAAAGGACTTGTTCAGCTTCTATGAAAGACCTTGAGGTACTTTAAGAGAAATTGTACTGAAGACCAACTGCACTTTTATAGAAATGATATTGATCTTACTAAAATTGTTGCTTGCTTTTTTATGAGAAAAGTTAGAGTCTTCTTTGGGATGATCTTCCTGCTATTCTTTATCAGGATGGTGGAATAATTGGTTCCCTATAGTTTTCAGTAGTTTTGACATTGATTCCGGCAGAAAGAATGATGTTCCTGGCGTAATTTTGGCGTGATCGTAGTAAGTGCCCCTTGTAGGCAATTTTGCCAAAAATTTCTAGTTTTTGAAGTTGTTATCCAAAAACTGACAATGAAAAATCGTTAACGGTTGTGTCTAGAGTACGTACAAAAAATTAAACGATATATGGAATGTCCTGTATCAGTCAGGTTTGCCCCATATTAGACTGATCTTTAACGGCAGTGCCCTGATAGAGAAAAAATAGGGTATAGAACAAAAGTTTTTGCACATTGATTTTTCAAAATAGTCTGGCTTAATCCCTTTTATTGTTTTAATATTTAAAACAACAAGTTTATTAGTGGAGAAGGTTTGGCATTGTTCGCCAAGGGGTAAGGCAAGGAAGACTAGTTTCGATCCACGCCACTGGATCTCATCAGTTCCCTTTGTTTCTTATTTGTGGATATTCTCCACCGAAGTTATTTTTCAATAACTTCTTCAACAAGAAACTTTTTATACCCAAACATCAATCGTCAGCTCGAAGTATAAACGTTAACAAAGAAAAGCATTCAATGAGAAGTTTTTCTTTGGTAACCTAACACAACTCCGGGCCGGGCCAAATTTTTATACCCTCCACCATAAAATAGTCTTAATTAAAATGGAATAATTAGGGTCCTTTCACAATTTTAGATGTAACAACTTTTCGACAATGGATAGACTCATACTGCCTCCCACTATTGCTTAAATTACACTGTGAACACAAATGTTGGGGCAGAGATAATTCCTTTTGGAGATGAATGTCCTTGGTGTGTGTATATTAAAAACCCCGAAGGACAGATGCGCCGTGAGTCGAACTACCGAAAATCGGAAGGTACCGTTATATGGGGGCTATACCAAAACATGGACCTATGTTGACGGTGTTTGGTGGAGATGTTTCAAGACCACTGAGAACCTCAAATGTCAAATTGCAGATAGTTCGGTTACAAATTGTGGCTATAATTCTCAAAATACCGAAAATCGGGAGGTACGGTTATAAGGAGGCCATACCAAAACATGGACCTATGTTGGCGATGTTTGTTGGAGATATTTCATGACCACTGAGAACCTCAAATGACAAATTACAGCTAGTTCGGTTAAAAAATTGCTAAAATGCTCAAAATACCGAAAATCGGGTGGTAATGATATATGGGGGCTATACCAAAACATAGACCTATGTTGCTGATGTTTGGTGGAGATGTTTCATGACCACTGAGAACCTCAAATGTTAAATTGCAGATAGTTCGGTTACAGCTATTTCGGTTAAAAACTGTAGCTAAAATTCTCAAAATACCGAAAATCGGGAGGTACCGCTATATGGGGGCTATACCAAAACATGGACCTATGTTGACGATGTTTAGTGGAGATGTTTCAAGACCACTGAGAACCTCAAATGGCAAATTACAGCTAGTTCGGTTAAAACTTGTAGCTAAAATGCTCAAAATACCGAAAATAGGGAGGTACCGATATATGGGGGCTATACCAAAACATAGACCTATGTTGATGATGTTTGGTGGAGATGTTTCATGACCACTGAGAACCTTAAATGCTAAATTGCAGATAGTTCGGTTAAAAATTGTAGCTAAAATGCTCAAAATACCGAAAATCGGGAGGTACCGTTATATGGGGGCTATACCAAAACATGGATTTATGTTGACGATGTTTGGTGGAGATATTTCATGACCACTGAGAACCTCAAATGGCAAATTACAGTAAGTTCGGTTAAAAATTGTAGCTAAAATGCTCAAAATACCGAAAATCGGGTGGTACCGATATATGGGGGCTATACCAAAACATAGACCTATGTTGATGATGTTTGGTGGAGATGTTTCAAGACCACTGAGAACCTCAAATGTTAAATTGCAGATAGTTCGGTTGTGACTAAAATTCTAAAAATACCGAAAAGCGGGAGGTACCGTTATATGGGGACTATACCAAAACATGGACCTATGCCCATATCCTTTGGGATATAAGTTTGTTGATCACTATGAACCCTAAGTGCCAAATTATAGCTAATTCGGTCTGCAAATGTGGCGAATAACGTCAAAATACCTCAAATCCGGAGGTACTGTTATATGGGGCTATACCAAAGAGTGGACCGATATAGCCCATCTTCGAACTTGACCTGCCTATGGAAAAAATACCCTCGGGTGCAAAATTTCAGCACTCTATCTCAATTATTGCGGACGCTAGAGTGATTACAACAGACGGACAGACAGACGGACAGACGGACATGGCTAGATCGTCTTAGAATTTTATCCTGATCAAGAATATATATACTTTACTAGCGGACCCGGCGAACTTCGTCTCGCTATTAAGGAATAAAATTTCATACAAAAACTCAATTTTCGATCTTTCCAATTTACCGACTTTTCCAGAGAGATTTTCCAAAATTTTCTCCCGTAAAGACCTTCTCCTCGAAAATACGAATAACTGACAAAAAATTTTCAGAAATCGGCCTAGCCGTTGTCATTTTATGAATTACTATACATTTTTTACACCATTTTTATACCCTACTAGCGGACCCGGCGAACTTCGTCTCGCTATTAAGGAATAAAATTTCATACAAAAACCCAATTTTCGATTTTTCCAATTTTCCAACTTTTCCAGAGAGATTTTCCAAAATTTTCTTCCGTAAAGACCTTCTCCTCGAAAATACGAATAACTGACAAAAATTTTTACAGAAATCGGCCTAGCCGTTCTCATTTTATGAATTACTATACATTTTTTACACCATTTTTATATATATAGATACCACAATGTGGAAAA